>NW_026652279.1:88136307-88332171 GCF_009828535.3 Hylobates moloch
CCCCCCAACACACACATATACATACACACACACATACACACACACACACACACAAACTCACTCACCCACCCACATACACACACACCCCAAACACACACACATACACACACATACAAACCCATCCACGTACACGCACACACACATACAAACTCACCCACACACACATACACATACATACACACACATACACATTTACCCACCCACAAACATACATGTACATGCATACACATGCAAGTACACACATACACATAGTACATGCACGTGCACATGTAAACACATACATATCACATATATACACAAAAACACGTACACATATACACATACATGTTACATATACACACACATATACATATAAACACAGTGAGACACTTGCAGGTGAAAAACAGGTATTCTTTTTGGTTCTGAGATGTTAGGTGTCATGAGATTTTCAGTAATAATCTAGAAATGGGTGATTTTCAATTTACTTTATGCAAGTTTTCTCCTGGCTATGCATTTGTCTACAGTGATATTAGAAGCAGCAAACCAAGGACTTACATGCATATTTCATTAGTAGATAATTACGTTCCTTATAATTGGTTTCTTAATCAGACCGTTTCACACAATTATGGTGTTTCCTTTGCCTATTCAGTCAATCGAAAGATAGTAAGAAAGTTCTTTGTTATCAAAATGGCATACTCTTAACCTCTATTATGGAGTGCAGGAGATAAACAAAAATAAAAATACAACAATTTTGCATGCATAGAATACTCCTTGTTAAAATGCATCCTAGATACAAAAGAAAGAAGGAGAACACTACAAAGATGTTTCTAAATATATCCAGAGTAACAAAATGCCAAGAGGGGAATTTGATAGTAGGGGCAGATTTTTTAAAAAAATCAATAATGAAGTCATGCTGTTTAAATGCCAAAATCATTTTTCACCCAAATGAAAAAAGAAAATTGGGCCATAATGACAGCCACAAAATAACTCCTAACAAAGGAGCTACAGGAGCTTGTACTTAGAAAAATCTAAGTGTATTTATTCCTGCATTGATTCCACAAACATTTCCTGAGCACTGTGCTAGGTGCCGAGGACAAAGCAGTGAGTAAAACAGTCTCGGCAGCACCGGAGCTTAGTGCTCACCCCAGGCTCACACACACATGCACACACTCACACTCATACACACACACAAACACACGACTTAATGAGCCAGCACACTGGTGGTGTGTAGAGAAGTTCTCAGCAAGGTGGTGCAAGGCAGCAGTGAAAAAGCATAATTTGTGTAAATCCCACGTTTACTAAGTAACCTTGGGCTACTAGCGAACTCTTTGTGCTTCAGTTTTCTAGTTTGTAAAATGGAGATAATTCAAATACACCTACTCACACGGTGTTGCAAGGATTCCACAAATTAATATACGTCAGCACCTAAAACAGTGCTTGGTGTAACATAAGCAATATTCTAAGTGTTAGCTCGTACAATATTACTCCTTCCAGCTTCTTCTCAGCTCTCCTCCAGGGTGTAAGAATGCTGGCCTGGAGCTTCCCAGGGACCCCCTGGCCATTTTTAACTCTCTCCAGTCCTCTGGGCCCACCTGCAATGACTCCTGGGTGAAAATTCTAAAGTCCCAGCCTTGGCCAATAGCAGGTGCTCAGTCCATGTCATTCTCACCCCCTTTCTACTTTTTCCTTAAAATACTGCCTCCTCCCAACAGCAGCACAAGGGGCTCCACTGCCAGGATTTCATCATCGCTCCATCCCCATTTGGGGACGGGGGACTATGTTCATTGATAGAATTTTCTTAATTTAAAATTGCCCCCAGCAATTTTAAATTACGCCTGTAATCCCAGCACTTTGGTATTATATAAATTATTTATAAATGACATAATTCAGATGTCATCATTTTCCAGATAAGTTTGAGGGCCACTGTTGAAAGGGTGGTGATGGATGTCAGGGATGTGATTCCCGTGGGCATTTTGTGCTGCAAAGTAAAGAAGGAGAGGAAGAGGCAGGAAAAATCTGAGATTATGAAAAGCAGCAACATTTGGGGGTTGTTTGAAGAAGTGAGGAAAATTTTAGGGATCAAAATTTTAGGGACAGGTGGAGCTGGCGGGCGTAATAAGGACTTCCAAAACGGCTTTACCAGCCACAGCAGCGGCCAGTGCTCAGAAAAGACAACCAACGCTGAGCAAGGCTGCTGCCAGGCCCCAGGGATGAACCGCTGGTGAGGGTGAGATGGCCTCGAACAGCCAGGGGGACTTGTCTATGTTCCAAGCTCCCTCAAGGGCTCCAGGGGGACTCCTCGGCCGGTCCTCATCCCGCTGCATCCACCACCCAGAGAGGACACAAAGACACAGCCAAAGCGCTCTGCCCGAAGGATGAAGGAAGAAAAGAATGAAGTTGCAACTTCACGGCATTTCGCTTTCAGGATCCAGTGTAGACAGTTCAACTTGTTCAAAGACAAAGCTTGAGGTATAGAGAGAGTAAAAGCCCATAGGAAATGCACGCAGCCATGCTTTGCGGGCTCCCTGCAGAGGCTTCCCGAGATCAGGACACTGCTGTGGATTTGGAGAATGTCTGGTATTGGCACACCGGCTCCCAGTGCCGGCCTTGGGGCATTCACTTTGTCCTTTACCTTGGCACAAGGCACTCTGGCCTCTGGCCACTTTCCTGCCACCAAAGGTTCACTGTCCCTTTAAGTGCCACCCAGCTTCCTCTAGTCCTCAAGGCTGCCGGCTTCATTCGGCCCACCACGCCCTGCTCTTGCCACTCTTTTCCCTACACTACCCCCAATTCTGACCCATGCTTCGTTTGTTTCTCAGCTCCTGTTTTAGTCAAGGAATGAAATTGAGACTGTTTTTTTTTTTTTTTTTTTGAGACGGAGTCTTGCTCTGTTGCCCAGGCTGGAGTGCAGTGGCACAATTTCAGCTCACTGCAAGCTCTGCCTCCTGGGTTCATGCCATTCTCCTGCCTCAGCCTCCTGAGTAGCTGGGACTACAGGCGCCTGCCGCCACACCTGGCTAATTTTTTGTATTTTTAGTATAGATGGGATTTCACTGTTTTAGCCAGGATGGTCTCGATCTCCTGACCTCATGATCCACCTGCCTCGGCCTCCCAAAGTGCTGGGATTACAGGCGTGAGCCACCGCACTTGGCCATAACTTTTAAAATATTTATTTTCACACTTAAGCCCTTAATCCATTGGGTGTGGAACAGAGATACAATTTCATATTTTTCTATGTGGAGAGACAATTGCCCCAGCACCACTCACTGAGCAGTTCCTTCTCCACCACTGATCTGCATCGTTCTCTCCACCATAAATCAAATTTCCAAAGATTGACAGGTCCATCTCTAGGCTCATTAATTCGTTCCATTAGTCAACTTTCTATCCCTGCAATACAACATATTGTCTTAATTTAGCAAAGTTTCATCCTAAGTCTTGATAGAGGAACCATTCCCATCTTTTTCTTCTTCTAGATTGTCTTGGTTAACCATTTTCCTTTGTTCTTCTACCTAAATCTTAGAATTATCAAGTTTCCTGAAAATACAAATGAGAGTTGTATTCAAATTGTTTTGAATTTGGGGACAACTGACATTTTTTTGTTATACGATTCTTCCTATTAATATGGCATATTTCTAGTTTACCTTTTAAATGTTTTTAAATGTACCATATTATTTTCTCCATTATTTGGCAATTTTTCTTAGATTTATTGCTTGGTTCCTTAGAATTTCTATTGTATGTATATATATATACATACACACACACACACATATATATATATACACACACACATACATATACACACACACATACACAGTATATATACAGCTTTACTGATGTATAATTCATATACCATACAATTCACCCGTTTAGCGTGCAATTCAATAGTTAATTCACTAGTTAATTGCCTTAACTAGAGACTAGATGTCCTTTTGGGAGACTTCTTTGGTGGTGACCAGAAATGACAGGAGAGGATGATGAGCTACTCCTGGACAAGAATGCTGATGAATGCCTTCATCCTCCCACTGCACAGCCATTTCTCCTAGGCCTGGGTAGAGCAGGCATTCGTCTTGGTGGAGTTCTTCCTGGAGATTTCTGCCTTCCAGATATGATCTTGATTGGGATCTCTGGTGCCATCTAAGTTGAGGATGAGAAGCTGAGTGAGATGTGTGGGGGATCTTGATTTGGAATGTGACTGAGATCTTGGTGGGGGTATTTTCCTTTTTCTTTTCTTTTTTGGGAATTTTTTTCATTTAATCTTCTCCTAGGTGTGGCTCCATGTTCTTGAGCTCAAAACAGCTCTACTACTCATTGACTGATCTTTAAACACATACATCTGTGAAGGAAGCGCCCTATTTGAAATCTTTCTGCCAAGTATAAACCACTTCTTCTTTTTTTTTTTTTTTTTTTTTTTGAGACAGAATCTCACTCTGTTACCCAGGCTGGAGTGTAAGTGGCACGATTTCGGCTCACCACAACCTCTGCCTCCCAGGTTCAAGCAATTCTCCTGCCTCAGCCTCCCAAGTAGCTGAGATTACAGGTATGCACCACCATGCCCAGCTAATTTTTGTATTTTTAGTAGAGACGGGGTTTCACCATGTTGGCCAGACTGGTCTCGAACTCCTGACCTCAGGTGATCCGCCCACCTCAGCCTCCCAAAGTCCTGGGATTATAGGCGTGAGCCACCCCGCCTGGCCTCAAATCATTTTCTTTTAAATTAATTGCTGTAGAGAGGCAGATGAGGTCACTGAGCCTGAGAGACTTACATTCAGATCTAGCCTTGGCATTTTCTGTGTGGCCCTTTGCAAGATTAAGAGAGTGTTAGCTGCAACTATTCCAGTTGTCTCAGAGTTTTGTCTAAAAGTCCATGGCAGAACAAGCATTCTGTGTCCCACGAGCCATGTGGAAGATGGAAAGCATCTACCAGGACACCTAAGAGACCTTGAAGGTGGGTTTGCATGCTCAGGCTGGCAAGGAGAGGACACCATGTTCCACTCTCTACAAGTCAAGTGGGGGAAGGAAGGGGAAGAAGGAAGGGAAGGAAGTTCAAGTGGTGTCCAGGAGTTAGAGGCACCAGGGGACCAGGCTATGAAGGTGAGAAGAAGCCTGTCTGTGGTCACCCAGGAAAACCATGGGACCTATAACATCCCCCGGTGGGAAAGAAGGGAGTGGGTTTGAAGTGACAGGGAAGGGAAAAAAAAATGTTGCTTTCTCCTTGCTCCCTACTAAACTTGGGACTTGCAATAAGCCTATCACATTTATTACTCCAAACCCAATGAGACTCAGTTTCCTCATCTGTAAAGTGGAGATAAGAATAGTAGGCATCCCACAGGGCTTCTGAGGATTTGAGATAATAATAATGAACTTAGCATGCAAAAGGCACTCAGTTGTATTTGTATGTAGTTCTAGGTAGTTTCTTCCCTTCAAAATTGCAGTATTGTAGTAACAGTTTTATTACTGGATTAAACCATAAGAAATTATTAATATTCAGCCATTTTGTCATATGGAAACGGCAATCTCATATGTTTTAACATATGTATCAGGTGTCTTTTTCATACTATCAAATATCTTTAAAAACATAGTTTTTGAGGGTGGAGCCAAGATGGCCGAATAGGAACAGCTCCGGTCTCCAGCTCCCAGCCCCAGCGACACAGAAGACTGGTGATTTCTGCATTTCTGCTTGAGGTACCGGTTTCATCTCACTAGGGAGTGCCTAACAGTGGGTGCAGGACAGTCGGTGAAGCGCACTGTGCGCGAGCCGAAGCAGGGCGAGGCATTGCCTCACTCGGGAAGCGCAAGGGGCCAGGGAGTTCCCTCTCCTAGTCAAAGAAAGGGGAAACAGACGGCACCTGGAATATCGGGTCAGTCCCACCCCAATACTGCGCTTTTCCAACGGGCCTGGAAAACGGCACACTAGGAGATTGTGTCCCGCACCTGGCTCGGAGGGTCCTGTGCCCACGGAGTCTCGCTGATTGCTAGCACAGCAGTCTGAGATCAAGCTGCAAGGCGGCAGCGAGGCTGGGGGAGGGGCGCCCGCCATTGCCCAGGCTTGCTTAGGTAAACAAAGCAGCCGGGAAGCTCGAACTGGGTGGAGCCCACCACAGCTCAAGGAGGCCTGCCTGCCTCTGTAGGCTCCACCTCTGGGGGCAGGGCACAGACAAACAAAAACTCAGCAAGAACCTCCACAGACTTAAAGGTCCCTGTCTGACTGACAGCTTTGAAGAGAGTAGTGGTTCTCCCAGCACGCAGCTGGAGATCTGAGAACGGACAGACTGCCTCCTAAAGTGGGTCCCTCACCCCTGAGCAGCCTAACTGGGAGGCACCCCCCAAGTAGGGACAGACTGACACCTCATTCAACCGGGTACTCCTCTGAGACAAAACTTTCAGAGGAACTATAAGACAGCTGAATTTGTGATCTCACGAAAATCCGCTGTTCTGCAGCCACCGCTGCTGACACCCAGCCAAACAGGGTCTGGAGTGGACCTCTAGTAAACTCCAACAGACCTGCAGCTGAGGGTCCTGTCTGGTAGAAGGAAAACTAACAAACAGAAAGGACATCAACACCAAAAACCCATCTGTACATCACCATCATCAAAGACAAAAAGTAGATAAAACCACAAGGATGGGGAAAAAACAGAACAAAAAAACTGGAAACTCTAAAAAACAGAGCACCTCTCCTCCTCCAAAGGAATGCAGTTCCTCACCAGCAATGGAACAAAGCTGGATGGAGGATGACTTTGATGAGTTGAGAGAAGAAGGCTTCAGACGATCAAACTACTCTGAGCTACGAGAGGAAATTCAAAACAATAGCAAAGAAGTTAAAAACTTTGAAAAAATATTAGAAGAATGGATAACTAGAATAACCAATGGAGAGAAGGGCTTAAAGGAGCTGATGGAGCTGAAAGCCAAGTTTCGAGAACTACGCGAAGATTGCAGAAGCCTCAGTAGCAGATGCGATCAACTGGAAGAAAGGGTATCGCTGATGGCAGATGAAATGAATGAAATGAAGAGAGAAGGGAAGTTTAGAGAAAAAAGAATAAAAAGAAATGAACAAAGCCTCCAAGAAATTTGGGACTATGTGAAAAGACCAAACCTACGTCTGATTGGTGTACCTGAAAATGATGGGGAGAATGGAACCAAGTTGGAAAACACTCTGCAAGATATTATCCAGGAGAACTTCCCCAATCTAGCAAGGCAGGCCAGCATTCAGATTCAGGAAATACAGAGAACGCCACAAAGATACTCCTCGAGAAGGGCAACTCCAAGACACATAATTGTCAGATTCACCAAAGTTGAAATGAAGGAAAAAATGTTAAGGGCAGCCAGAGAGAAAGGTCGGGTTACCCACAAAGGGAAGCCCATCAGACTAACAGCTGATCTCTCAGCAGAAACTCTACAAGCCAGAAGAGAGTGGGGGCTGATATTCAACATTCTTAAAGAAAAGAATTTTCAACCCAGAATTTGCTATCCCGCCAAACTAAGCTTTATAAGTGAAGGAGAAATAAAATACTTTACAGACAAGCAAACGCTGAGTGATTTTGTCACCACCAGGCCTGCCCTAAAAGAGCTCCTGAAGGAAGCACTAAACATGGAAAGGAACAACCAGTACCAGCCACTGCAAAAACATGCCAAATTGTAAAGACCAGCGAGGCTAGGAAGAAACAATAGCAACTAACGAGCAAAATAACCAACTAACATCATAATGACAGGATCAGATTCACACATAACAATATTAACGTTAAATGTAAATGGGCTAAATGCTCCAATTAAAAGACACAGACTGGCAAACTGGATAAGGAGTCAGGACCCATCAGTGTGCTGTATTCAGGAAACCCATCTCACGTGCAGAGACACACATAGACTCAAAATAAAGGGATGGAGGAAGATCTATCAAGCAACTGGAAAACAAAAAAAGGCAGGGGTTGCAATCCTAGTCTCTGATAAAATAGACTTTAAACCAACAAAGATCAAAACAGACAAAGAAGGCCATTACATAATGGTAAAGGGATCAATTCAACAAGAAGAGCTAACTATCCTAAATATATATGCACCCAACACAGGAGCACCCAGATTCATAAAGCAAGTCCTCAGTGACCTACAAAGGGACTTAAACTCCCACACAATAATAATGGGAGATTTTAACACCCCACTGTCAGCATTAGACAGATCAACGAGACAGAAAGTTAACAAGGATATCCAGGAATTGAACTCAGCTCTACATAAAGTGGACCTAATAGACATCTACAGAACTCTCCACCCCAAGTCAACAGAATATACATTTTTTTCAGCACCACACCACACCTATTCCAAAATTGACCACATAGTTGGAAGTAAAGCTCTCCTCAGCAAATGTAAAAGAACAGAAATTATAACAAACTGTCTCTCAGACCACAGTGCAATCAAACTAGAACTCAGGATTAAGAAACTCACTCAAAACCGCTCAACTACATGGAAACTGAACAACCTGCTCCTGAATGACTACTGGGTACATAACGAAGTGAAGGCAGAAATAAAGATGTTCTTTGAAACCAATGAGAACAAAGACACAACATACCAGAATCTCTGGGACACATTCAAAGCAGTGTGTAGAGGGAAATTTATAGCACTAAATGCCCACAAGAGAAAGCAGGAAAGATCCAAAATTGACACCCTAACATCACAATTAAAAGAACTAGAAAAGCAAGAGCAAACACATTCAAAAGCTAGCAGAAGGCTAGAAATAACTAAAATCAGAGCAGAACTGAAGGAAATAGAGACACAAAAAACCCTTCAAAAAATTAATGAATCCAGGAGCTGGTTTTTTGAAAAGATCAACAAAATTGATGGACCGCTAGCAAGACTAATAAAGAAGAAAAGAGAGAAGAATCAAATAGATGCAATAAAAAACGAAAAAGGGGATATCACCACCGATCCCACAGAAATACAATCCACCATCAGAGAATACTACAAACACCTCTATGCAAATAAACTAGAAAATCTAGAAGAAATGGATAAATTCCTCGACAAATACACCCTCCCAAGACTAAACCAGGAAGAAGTTGAATCTCTGAATAGACCAATAACAGGTTCTGAAATTGTGGCAATAATCAATAGCTTACCAACCAAAAAGAGTCCAGGACCTGATGGATTCACAGCTGAATTCTACCAGAGGTACAAGGAGGAACTGGTACCATTCCTTCTGAAACTATTCCAATCGATAGAAAAAGAGGGAATCCTCCCTAACACATTTTATGAAGCCAGCATCATCCTGATACCAAAACCTGGCAGAGACATAACCAAAAAAGAGAATTTCAGACCAATATCCTTGATGAACATTGATGCAAAAATCCTCAATAAAATACTGGCAAACCGAATCCAGCAGCACATCAAAAAGCTTATACACCATGATCAAGTGGGCTTCATCCCTGGGATGCAAGGCTGGTTCAACACACACAAATCAATAAATGTAATCCAGCATATAAAGAGAACCAAAGACAAAAACCACATGATTATCTCAATAGATGCAGAAAAGGCCTTTGACAAAATTCAACAACTCTTCATGCTAAAAACTCTCAATAAATTAGGTATTGATGGGACGTATCTCAAAATAATAAGAGCTATCTATGACAAACCCACAGCCAATATCATACTGAATGGGCAAAAACTGGAAGCATTCCCTCTGAAAACTGGCACAAGACAGGGATGCCCTCTCTCACCGCTCCTATTCAACATAGTGCTGGAAGTTCTGGCCAGAGCAATCAGGCAGGAGAAGGAAATAAAGGGTATTCAACTAGGAAAAGAGGAAGTCAAATTGTCCCTGTTTGCAGATGACATGATTGTATATCTAGAAAACCCCATTGTCTCAGCCCAAAATCTCCTTAAGCTGATTAGCAACTTCAGCAAAGTCTCAGGATACAAAATTAATGTACAAAAATCACAAGCATTCTTGTACACCAATCACAGACAAACAGAGAGCCAACTCATGAGTGAACTCCCATTCACAATTGCTTCAAAGAGAATAAAATACCTAGGAATCCAACTTACAAGGGATGTGAAGGACCTCTTCAAGGAGAACTACAAACCACTGCTCAATGAAATCAAAGAGGATACAAACAAATGGAAGAACATTCCATGCTCATGGGTTGGAAGAATCAATATCGTGAAAATGGCCATGCTGCCCAAGGTCATTTATAGATTCAATGCCATCCCCATCAAGCTACCAATGACTTTCTTCACAGAATTGGAAAAAACTACTTGAAAGTTCATATGGAACCAAAAAAGAGCCCGCATCGCCAAGTCAATCCTAAGCCAAAAGAACAAAGCTGGAGGCATCACGCTACCTGACTTTAAACTATACTACAAGGCTACAGTAACCAAAACAGCATGGTACTGGTACCACAACAGAGACATAGATCAATGGAACAGAACAGAGCCCTCAGAAATGACGCCGCATAGCTACAACTATCTCATCTTTGACAAACCTGACAAAAACAAGAAATGGGGAAAGGATTCCCTATTTAATAAATGGTGCTGGGAAAACTGGCTAGCCATATGTAGAAAGCTGCAACTGGATCCCTTCCTTACACCTTATACAAAAATTAATTCAAGATGGATTAAAGACTTATATGTTAGACCTAAAACCATTAAAATCCTACAAGAAAACCTAGGCAATACCATTCAGGACATAGGCGTGGGCAAGGACTTCATGTCTAAAACACCAAAAGCAATGGCAACAAAAGCCAAAATCGACAAATGGGATCTCATTAAACTAAAGAGCTTCTGCACAGCAAAAGAAACTATCATCAGAGTGAACAGGCAACCTACAGAATGGGAGAAAATTTTTGCAACCTACTCATCTGACAAAGGGCTAATATCCAGAATCTACAATGAACTCAAACAAATTTACAAGAAAAAAACAAACAACCCCATCAAAAAGTGGGCAGAGGACATGAACAGACACTTCTCAAAAGAAGACATTTATGCAGCCGAAAAACACATGAAGAAATGCTCATCATCACTGGCCATCAGAGAAATGCAAATCAAAACCACAGTGAGATACCATCTCACACCAGTTAGAATGGCCATCATTAAAAAGTCAGGAAACAACAGGTGCTGGAGAGGATGTGGAGAAATAGGAACACTTTTACACTGTTGGTGGGACTGTAAACTAGTTCAACCATTGTGGAAGTCAGTGTGGCGATTCCTCAGGGATCTCGAACTAGAAATACCATTTGACCCAGCCATCCCATTACTGGGTATATACCCAAAGGACTATAAATCATGCTGCTATAAAGACACATGCACACGTATGTTTATTGCAGCACTATTCACAATAGCAAAGACTTGGAACCAACCCAAATGTCCAACAACGATAGACTGGATTAAGAAAATGTGGCACATATACACCATGGAATACTATGCAGCCATAAAAAATGATGAGTTCGTGTCCTTTGTAGGGACATGGATGAAACTGGAAAACATCATTCTCAGTAAACTATCGCAAGGACAAAAAACCAAACACCGCATGTTCTCACTCATAGGTGGGAATTGAACAATGAGAACTCATGGACACAGGAAGGGGAACATTACACTCCGGGGACTGTTGTGGGGTGGGGAGAGGGGGCAGGGACAGCATTAGGAGATACACCTAATGCTAAATGACGAGTTAATGGGTGCAGGAAATCAACATGGCACATGGATACATATGTAACAAACCTGCACATTGTGCACATGTACCCTAAAACCCTAAAGTATAATAAAAAAAAAAAAAAGTTTTATATAAAAAAAAAAAAACATAGTTTTTAATGACTGCATCTTGTTCCATCATATGAATAAACTGCGATTTACTCAGTTCTACTCCCTGTTCCATACATTTAGGTTGTTCTAAATTTTTATTGTTTTCTACAGGTTTCTAACCAGAACATATGTCATTTAATGAGATCTAAAATCATGTGTTGTGTAGTGTATGCATCATAGAATTTTTCAGAAGTGCTAATGAGTATTTTCTTTCTAACCCACACAGCCTCTATTAGTCTGCCCTTGCCACTCTTGGCCCCCACCCACTACCACGCAGAGCACTGGGCTGGCCCCTCCCTCTGCTTCTCTCCGCTTGAGTCTTTCCTGAGAACCATGGGAAGTGGGGTTGGAGGAGCCCAAGGCTCTGGGTGTAGCCATAAAAGAATCTTGCCAAAGCTCTTGTTACCAGTACATTGATGTGACATAATTACTAAGGTGCACTCAAAATCCATGTTTCTTCTTCTGTTTTCCACTCTGCCTTATAACCTAGACATTGGGTGGGGCGTGGGGGGGTGGGTATTGGGGGTGGGTATTGCCCTAACCTCGGAATGAGAGCAAGCCCATGCCCTTTCTCACCACTACTAGATACACAAAACTCTATGGTTACTTGAAGCCATCCATCTTCAGTTCAAACTTGAAATGTTTGGTCCAATATATTAACAAATACTTCACTCCCCTCCCTTCCCTCTGCCCTCCTCTATCAAGCTAAGGCTGGCAGGTGGTTGGCCTGCTTTGGGGGGAAGATGTGCTGTTTTTCTCCCTTCCTACCCACATCCACAATGTCTGAAAGCCATTTCTGAAGGCTACATGGCAAATCAGAGGGTGCAATAAGGAAGGAATAGAGATTGGAGAAAGAAAGCTCCTACTTGTGTCTTGGTGGTGGGCAAGCTCTCTGGGCTGGGCAGATGCTTCTGGCAGATTCTTTCCCTCTTAGGCTTTTTTTCTCCCCTGCTGAGCCACCTACCCCCACATGCCCCTTCAGAGTGGCTCTCCTTCAGTCAGCCACTCTAGAATTCCCTCTTAATTTTGGAATCCCCCACAATTCTGAGCAGTCCTCACCCTAGAAGGCCACCCTCTTGGACAAAAATCTCTTTTCAGTGACTCCAGGCCTTCCTCTTACCCAGATTCTACATCCACTGCCCAGGATCCAGGACTGTAGACCAGCCAGGCCAGCAGAGGGGAGGGTAGTGCTTTCCAGACACTGCCCAGACCGGCTGCTCTCCCTCCACCTTCATGACCACCCCACCCCCACTCCTCTCCCCTGACCCCTCAGATCTTGCTAGGTAGGCCAGGCAGCAGGACGCTGAACAAGCCACTCAGCACATTATGGGTGGTGAATGGGGGGCTCACAGCACAGCATTTTTCCAATATATCCTCTCTCCCTCTCCACACAGTCAGCTACTTTACATCTTCCTTTATATGGAAGATCCCTTATATCTTCTCTAACCAGTTCTCAAACCCATTCACACTTTGCCATGCACAATCATAGCATGTTTGGGTGGCCTGCCTTTCATTTTGTCTTCTGCTGGCTGTGGCTCCACGTCCTTGAGCTCTAAACAGCTCTGCCACTCACTCACTCACTCATCTCTGAACACATACATCTATGGAGGAAGCCCCTTATTTGAAATAATCCTTCTGCCAACTAAATAAATGTCTTCGAATGCAAACCATTTCCATTTAAGTTCATTGCTCTTTGTGTTAGAATTCTCCAACTTTAGATTTCTTTTTTTTGTTTTTTTGTTTTTTTTTTTGAGCAGGAGTAGGGGAAAGTTGTCTGCCAGTAGACAACTTTACAGGGCAGACGGATTAATTACTTCTGTTGTACTTTCCTTTTTATTAAATTATTGTAATTACAACCAAAACTTTTCCTTCCTAAGATCTTTGAATGTATTAAAGTGTCCATGGCGCATGACCTGAGGGTAGCAGCAAAGTTCAAGAAAGAAAGCCACAGGGAAGAAGGCTGCCACTGGGATGGGACAGGAGCCAAGAGTCAGGGGTCAGAAAGGCCAACATTTCCAAAGGCTACGGACAGCACACAGGACAGAGGGAGTGAGGAATCAGAGGCCAGGCAGGGAAGGAGGGACACGCAGCTGAAGGAGGCAAGCCCATCCATTTCCAGTCACTCACCTGTGGCCAACTGAGTCCTCCAGGGAGCCACACCACTGCCACTGGCACTACTTAGAGAGGTGGAGTCTGTGCTCTCAGGCAAATGACAATCAAGCATGAATGTAGAATAAATTTATTTTCAAACATCCAAGTACTCACAAAATTTACTTCCCATAACCCTTTCTTAAGAACGTACTTGAGGATGAGCTCCAGCAAAATAAGGAAATAATCTAAGAGGAAGACGTGAGATGTATGAAACAAACAGTAGAATCTACCCAAGAGAACGACGGTCACAGAATGAGAGCTGTGCATCGGTCCTGGAACAGAAAGACAGAAAGCTCCAAGAGCCAGGTTCAGGGAAAAGCATGGGTGGGGTCGGGGTGGGGGTAAGGATTCGAGAATACACTATCCTTGAGAGTTTGGGACATTTCATTACAGGCCTTTCCATAATGTTTTATTTTTTCAATCAGGTTTATGTATTACTTTATACAAATTATAATTATCTTAATAAAAAATAAAACACTACCAGTGTCACTTAACAGTCCAGATGCAGCCACTGAGTCAAGAGAGAAATGCTTTGTATTTGGGGGCCTTGTTAACGATACTCGCAATGCGGGTTAGGGTTAGACTAATTAGATGATGATGCAATGATCTAAATTGGCTATTAAGATAGAAACAGGCCAGGCACAGTGACTCACACCTGTAATCCCAGCACTTTGGGAGGCCCAGGCAGATCACCTGAGGTCAGGAGTTCGAGACCAGCCTGACCAACATGGAGAAACCCCGTTTCTATTTTAAAAATACAAAAAATTAGCCGGGCATGGTGGCACATGCCTGTAATCTCAGCTACTCGGGAGGCTGAGGCAGGAGAATCACTTGAACTCGGGAGGCACAGGTTGTGGTGAGCCGATATTGTGCCACTGCACTCCAGCCTGGGCAACAAGAGCGAAATACCGTTTCAAAGAAAAAAAGAAACAGCTTGCAAGCAGGAGACAAACTTTTTTTTTTTTCTTTTTTTTTTTTTTTTGAGACAGAGTCTGGCTCTGTCCCCCAGGCTGGAGTGCAGTGGCACCATCTCGGCTCACTGCAAGCTCCGCCTCCCGGGTTCACGCCATTCTCCTGCCTCAGCCTCCCGAGTGGCTGGGTCTACAGGCGCCTGCCACCACGCCCTGCTAATTTTTTTATTTTTAGTAGAGACAGGGTTTCACTATATTGGCCAAGATGGTCTCGAACTCCTGAACTCACGATCCGCCCACCTCGGCCTCCCAAAGTGCTAGGATTACAGGCTTGAGCCACTGCACCCAGCCGCAGGAGACAAACTTTAAAATGAAAATTAAAATCTGTATTTTCAGCTTTAATTAGCATATATATTGATGTCATTATAGCAAAGGAAATATTTATGGTCTGGTTATGAGGCCAAGAGGCCTCCAAGGTTCTACTTCAAGCTCTTCACTAACTTATTGTGTAACCTGGAAAAATTCCTAACTGCTGTGTTCTCCAGTTTCGACATTTCTAAAATAGGATTCTTTTATTTGTATTGAATATATATTGACTGTCTTCTAGTAGACAGTGTGCTGGACCCTGGGATTGCAACAGAGAGCAAACCCCACTAAGCCATATTATAATGGAGGGGCAGACAATAAGCAAAATGTGAACATCTATTATAGTATGTACCAGAAGGGGGTGAGTGCCATGCAGAAAAGTAAAGCATAAGAGAGTAGTAAGGAGTGCTGAGGTAGGGGATGACATTTTAAATTAGAAAGTCAAGAAGGCCGTGTTGGGTCAGAAACATCTGAGTAGACTTGATGGAGATGAGAACAAGACTCACCTACACCTGGGTGAATAATATTCCAGGATGAGGAAATACCACATACAAGCACTATGGCAAGGAAGGAAACTTGCCTGGTACGTTAGAGGGGCAGCAAGGAAGCCTGGGGGCTGAAGCACAGCCTGTGAGGGGAGAGTAGGAGGCGATATAGTCAGAGATGTGACGGGGACCAGGTCACATGGCCTGTGAGACCACTGTAAGGACCTTGGCTTCCACTCCAATGTTGATGCATCGGGGAATTTTAAGCAAAAGAGACATATGACCTGAATTCCATTTTAAAAGAGTAACTCTGGCTGCTGTGTGGAGAAAGGGCTCTGGGAGACAAGAGAAGAAGTAGAGAAACCAGGTAAGAAGCTTCTGCAACAATCTTGATGTTATGGGTTGAATGTGCCCCCCCCATTCAAATTCATATATTGAAGTTTTAACCCCCACTACC
This sequence comes from Hylobates moloch, assembly GCF_009828535.3. Lineage (NCBI taxonomy): Eukaryota > Metazoa > Chordata > Mammalia > Primates > Hylobatidae > Hylobates > Hylobates moloch. The sequence continues at coordinate 88,152,429 of NW_026652279.1, forward strand.
TCAGAATGTGACTTATTTGGAGTTAGTCTTTACAGAGGTTTTAAGACAAGGTCATTAGGGTGGGCCCTAATCCAATATGACTGGTGTCCTTATAAAATGGGGAAATTTGAACACAGATACACACATAAGATGATATAAACAGATGCATGGAGGAGACAGCTATCTACAAGCCAGAGAGAAACCTGGAATAAATCCTGCCCTCAAAAGGAACCAACGCTACCAGCACCTTAATTTTGGTCTCCAGAATTTCCGGCCTCCAGAATTGTGAGATAATAGATTTCTGTTAAGATATCCAGTTTATAGTAGTTTTTATGGCGGCCCTAGCAAACTGATAAACCAGGTAAGATATAATAGTGGCTTGGATGGAAGTAGCAGTGGAAGTGGTTAGATCCTGGATATATTTTGCAAGAAGAGTCAACAGGCTTTCCTGACAGATTAGAAAGGATGTGTGAGGGAAATGGAATCGACTTCAGGGTTTGGGCATGAATAACTAAAAGAATGAAATTGCCACAGACGGAGATGGGGAAAGCTGAGGCTGGACCGGGTTTGGAGGTGGGCATGGGTGGAAAGCCGAGGAATTCAGTTTTGGATATGTTATTAGAGATTGAATCAGGGATGATTATGACACAATTAATTGTGAGAATCAAATGAATTCAGTACATATTTGTTACATGTTTACTATGTGCAAAGCACTGTGGCAGTTTTATGTAGCATTTTTTAAATGTTTAAAAGTCTCTGTTTTATAGAAGCATAGGTGACAAGTTGTATGATGTTCCACCTCAAAATGCTGAAAACACTAAAATTAAGAAGTGGCATAGGCTATGCATGGGTTGGCCATAAAGTAATCAGAGTTTCTTTAATGGATTGTTCATTTTCTCTACAGATAATTTCATAGCTGTAAGTTAGCAAGATGATAATGACAAGTCATTACAGTTAATACCCTGAGGTATTCATTTAGAGTCATATGCTCTAGTATGACTGGTTTTCTCAGTCTTGTTACTATAAAGATATGTATGCTTTGTGGGCTCAAGAATCAGAAAGATCTAAATCCAAATTCTGGCTCTGACCCGAGCCGTTTAAACATGGCAAGTCACTCTCCAATCTTGGTTCCTTTATCCGTAAAATTGTGATAAACATACCTCATAGGATTGTTTTGAGGAGTAATTAAGTGACACATATAAAATGCTTACTCTAGTGATCAGTTCACAGCAAGTACTCAAACTATTACTATTCATTTCTCATGGTGCCATAGGAATTTCGGTTGAAGTGAACCACTATCACTGTATGGTCAGAAAAAAATATAATGGGACAAATAACCCCTAGGCTAGGACTTAAAGCAGAAGCGATATTTGCACAGGCAGCAGAGACCAATGCTTCTCAAGCTTTAAGGTGAATTTCAATTATCCAGGGATCTTATTGAAAAGCAGATTCCCAGGAGGTCTGGGGTGGGCCGTGAGATTCTGCATTCTTAACAAGCTCCCAGGTGATGCCCATCCTGCTGCTTGACCCACACTTTGAATACAAAGGGCCTAGATCACTGACAAGTAGAATGATGTAAGCCAGGACTAAGGGTATAGATATACAGTGTGTTGAATGACAGGTACAGTCAGTCTGGCAGAAGTAAAGTTAACAGAAAATACCATAAAAAAGTTTGGAAAGTAGGATGAGCCATATTCTGGCAGGCTGTGAAAGGCTTGTTGATTTTATACTTCATTGTGTAGTAGACAGCTGTGAGCAGGAGAACAATAGCTTGGTGGAGGTCAGGCAGGGTGGCTCACACCTGTAATCCCAACACTTTGGGAAGCTGAGGCAGGAGGATTGCTTGAGTCCAGGAGTTCAAGAACAGCCTGGGCAACATAGTGAGACCCGGTCTCTACAAAAAGTACTGAAAAATTAGCCGGGTGTGGTGGTACAAACCTGTAGTCCCAGCTACTTGGGAGATGGAGGTGGGAGGATTGCTTGAGCCCGGCAGTGCAAGGCTGCAGTGAGCTGTGACCACGCCTCTGCACTCCAGCCTCGGGGACAGAGCAAGACCTTGTCTCTAAAAAGAGAAAAGAATAACATGGTAAGACAGCACCTTCACACACTCTGGTATTTATCTGTACAACACATCTGAACAAACAGGGGCTGAAGATGAAGAGGTCCAAGGAAGACTGCTCCAGTCAGGGTCCTTTCATCTGGGAGAAAGTGAAATCCCTTCAAACCAGTTTGAATAACAGGAAATGGGGAGGGGGTTACTGCAAGGCCACAGGGCTCAGAAGGTGCAGGGGTGGATTCAGATCGAGGCCATCTCTTTCTCACGGAATCTCTAGGGACTTCTCTTCTTCTTTCCACACATCTGCTCACCCACCTTTGTCCTGCAGCAGGCTTTCCCTTAAATTTCTCTCACATATGGCCTAGAGTAGCCTGTGGATTTTTTATTTACTGTCCATGACTCACTGGAAACTGTTGTCTGTGTCTTTTACTTCAAATTCCTACAGGAAAATACAAACAGGTCACACAATACATAGGTCATTGTGAATGGGCTACTCTTCTCTGAGGTAGGATCAGAGGGAAGACAAGATCATGCAACTCAGTAGAGGCAAGGTGCCAGGGCAGATTAAAAAGGCTGTGGGCAGGTACCCCAATATATGTATGTTTAATGGGAAAAAATTTTCAAGTATAGTTTATCCTTAAAAAAAAAAAAAAAGGCATCTCCTTGTTCCTCCTCATCCAGACTTCTCCAAATCAGCCTCCACTATCTCCACTTCCTGAACTCACATTTGCTCACCCCACTGCAATCTGGCTTCTGCCTTCTTTTCCCCCACCCCAACAGTGCCCTAAGTCTGCTCTATCAAAAGTCACCTGTGATTTCACAAGTCACTAAATACCAAAAACAGCAATGTCAGTGTCTCTGTGGCTCCAATTCTGCCTTGTGTCAATAAGAACAGGGAATCTAGTTTCTCCACCAATATGCCCAAACAAATCCAATCACATCAAATATATCATGTTTGAATGAGGTAGTAATAAGGTGAAATTACACAATGAACATAATTTGACAAATTCTTTCCTCCAACATTTGCCTTTACTCAGTTTGTTCCTCTCCATATTCACCAAGGACAGCTCCTAGCCCCTCTGAAAGCTTGAAGCCAGCTGATCCCCAGAATCAAGACTGAGTATTCTCCAACTTGAATGGTGATCTCACAAGAGGGAGTTCTCATCCCATACCCCTACTAGCGGAGAAGCGTCACCTCACGGTTTCTTCCTGCACCGTCTGCCAGATGTGCGTGACTGTCCACTGTCCAATCATCTGAAGGTTCCTGTAGGCTGGGGGCTATCGTCCCATGAACAAGGTGAACAGAGATCCCCAGGAGTCAGCTTAGGCTCCAGTCCCACTGAGACCTAGGCGCAGGCTGATTCCCACAGAGGTCAGCTATGAGGTAAGTACAGCTCATAACTCCTTGGAGAATTCAGAGTCCAACCCTATTTAGGGAAGACTATTTATTCTCTTATTATGGTTTAGCCTTGTTTTCTGGTGATAACAGGTATCCCTCAGTTAATGGCAACTCCTCTCTCCAGTGCTTGGGCCAGGTGCTTTCTCTCACAATTCATATCCAATATATCAGCAAATTCTGTTGGCTCTACCTTTAGTATATATCCAGAACCCAACCACTTTTCACTACATCCATTACTATCATCCCATCCATCAAGGCCATTCCAGTCACAGATAACCCAGACTAGCACAACCGCTTCCTTAGTCTGCCTCAGCTCTCCTCCCTCACACTAGCCAGAGGATCATTTTTAAATGGAAGTCAGAGTATATGACTCCTCTCTTCAAAACCTCAGGTGGCTTCCCATCTCACTCAAAAGCCCTATGGCTTTTGCTTACAGTCCTTGTAATAGTCCACAAGGTCCTATATCTGTGCTTCCACACCCCTGACTTCATATAAAGCTCTTCCATCTTTACTCCATTCTAGCCACACTGGCCATCGTGGAAAATACTAGCAATGGCTAATATTTTTTGAGCACTTGCTCTATGCCATGTACTTCTTTACATTTACTTAATCCTTCAGAACTGGGACTCTGAGAGGTTATACAACTTGCTCAAGGTTACACAACTGGTAAGCATCAAAACTGAGGATGAAACCCAGAGTGTGGCTGCAAAGCCACAGTCTCAGCCATATATATAGTATAGCTATATACTGCCTTTAATACGTATTTTTATTAGAGCCACTTTCTAAATATGTCATTTTTTTCCTTGACCTGAGAATATTTTTTAAAATTCCAGGTAATTAGATATTTCATTTTAATTCATTTTTAATTTTGTAAGAGATTCTTTTGGCTTGATAGCCAATTTCCATACGACTCAGTTTCTTGAAAAGGTGTAGTTTCAAAATTACAATATTTAACATCTCTATTAGATCTACCTTATTTTGATCCCTTATATACTTTGATATGTAACTTTTTCCACAATCAGTTTTCATCTTTATCTCATCATTAGTTCTTTGAGCTCTTTTTCAGAATTCAAGTTCTCTTATTTGTGAGTATGGAGAATGTCTGAAGTCTTTCCTGGGATATTCTTTTGATAGCTGTTTATTTTGTAGGGGGACAGAAGTGGGTAGGAGGGCAGAGATGTTGGGTTGTGGTAACTATTCATAGTTCACCTGCTGGTTCCTTTTTGCCACTAGTCACCTTCTGAGGATGGCAGGTCTATCTAGGCCCTCTCTTTACAAAATGCGTGACATTGTAAGAGATTGGCCACCTGAAACAGCTGGTAGCTTCAACTTGAGTTTCATGATACAATCTCACTGAGGAGGAGTAGGGGGCAGATCCCATCCTTAGTTTTTGCCTTGCCTCTGTAGAGTATGAGGTAGCATGGCTGACAGTGAAGCCTGTCATGGGTTCTCTAGAGACCCATCTGTTGTTTCTCACAGCTGAATTCCGTCTCCACCTGCAAGTGGGTTGTGCAGCTGTATTTTCCTTGGCGATTTCTCACTTCAGGATTTATTTGAAGGCTAGAATGCAGAAAGTGCAGTGTTTCAATGAGATTTCTCATCAATTCCACACCCTTAAGATGAATGAACTGAGTTACTGCAGGGGTGTTCAAAATGTGTCTTGAGCCCAGTGGAAGCCCTTTAATCATCTTTGTCACACCTACCAGAGGATCTTCGAGTGGGTTTTTCAGGGTGGTAACACTTTCAGAGAATTCATTCTCGAGCTTGAGAAGTCTATCCCAACTGATTTTGGTTTTAGTCCAAAAATATTTGGTGGATATTCTTCCTACTTTGTGGTATAAACTTAGGCTTTCTCCCCACTCCCCTTAACTGAAGTTTCCTAGTTATTTAAATCCTCCTGTTTTCAACAGTTGCAATAAGCATGGAAAGTAAAATGTCTTCTGGTTTAAAAAGTGAAATAATCAGGACTCCTTGATAGTCTATGTCCCAGGTAATTGAAAAAATGATGTCTCACAATGATGATGGTAGGCAGAAGGGCTGTGGTGAGAACAGAAAAGGAAGATGAAGTCACAGGAAACACAAATAATCAGTAATTAGTCCAGGCACAGTGGCTCATGTCTGTAATCCCAGCATTTTGGGAGACCGAGGCAGGAGGATGGCTCAAAGTCAGGAGTTTGAGACCTGCCTGGGAAACACAGGGAGACCCTGTCTCTACGAAAAATATTTTTAAAAATTAGTTGGGCATGGTGGTATGCGCCTGAAGTTCTAGTTACTCGAGAGGGTGAGGCAGGAAGATCGCTTGAACCTAGGCGTTCGAGGTTGCAGTGAGGTATGATCACATCACTGCACTCAAGCCTCGGTGACAGAGCAAGACACTGTCTCTAAAAAATAAAAATAAATAAAACAAATAATCAGTCACTACAGATCATAATTAAAGTCCAGAGGTCATTAAGGGACACAGACTGGGAATTACTCATCAGAGTTGAAGCTGCCAATAATTTGTAGCTCAAATAAAGTTTATTTTTTCTCAGAGTCACAGTATTTAGTTTTATCTACAGTGTAATCAAGTTGGGCCATTTAAAATGATAAGCTCTAGTTTAAAAGGTCAAAAACAGAAAGTAAGGCAAGAAGACACAGAGCTTGGTCTCAGAATCAGGTCTGGATGAGATTACAGCCTAAGACAGAATAAATAGGAATCAAAACAAAACCAGTTGGCAAGATGATCTGCAGTTTAGGCAATGGGCAAAGGTCCGATATTTGAGAGCCCATGAGAAGTGGATACTGGAAGATGGTAACATGGCTTGGATATTCTCCACCTCTGACTCATATAAATCTCAGTGAGATATGTCTATAGCTACATATCTGTATCATATCTCTGCAGTTAATGTTTTCTTTAAATACCAACTATTACCCTCTTATCCACAAGTGGGCAAGGATCCCCATGAACTGAATTCATGACATATGCTTTGATAACTAAAGGCTAACAATTTTAACTGTTATTTGTTATATGAGGTAGGCATGGGTGACAGTGAAGCCTGTCATGGGTTCTTTATCCTTTACAAAGATTTTTCGCACACACCATATTTTATTTGACTGATGACACTAGTTTTTAAGAGCTATTTTTTTGCCTATTTGATAGATGAGGAAACCACAGTGCAGACAGATAAATGACTTGCCTGTGATCACATATCTATTACATTTGCAGAGCCAGTAGAATGAAGGCTCCATCAGCTATTTACACTTTGCTTTACATCTGGAGTTAACACAAGTAATAAACACATCTACACCAATATAAAGTGTCAAATATTTTCCCCATAAATGTAGTATCATTCAAATGTACGTGGAGAGGAGTAAAAACTTATAGAGCATGGCAAATCTAAAGTTACTGCCTAAGTTTAGGTATGGTCAGAAGTACCCTTCAGGCCAGGCACAGGGGCTCATGCCTGTAATCCCAGCACTTTGGGAGGCCGAGGTGTGCAGATCACTTGAGGTCAGGAGTTCGAGACCAGCTGGCCAACATGGTGAAACCCCATCTCTACTAAATATATAAAAATTAGTCGGGCATGGTGGTGCACGCCTGTAGTCCCAGCTATTCGGGAGGCTGAGGCACGAGAATGGCTTGAACACGAAAGATGGAGGCTGCAGTGAGCAGAGATCATGCCACTGCACTCCAGCAGTGATACAGCAAGAGTCCATTTTTAAAAAAAAAGTACCCTTCAGAATAGGTAAATTTATAAAATATTATTGCTTCCTTGCAAGATTTACTTCATTTTATCTGCCTTATACTTATCCAATCATACTATATGTTGTTGTGATGATTAAAGAAGATAGTAGAGTGAGATCTTTCAAAGCAAGTGTTTTTAAAATCAGTGTATATTAATGATATGGCTCTACCAAAGTAATATGTCTGTTATCTATATACACATATATTTTCTCAAGGGATAATAAAAATACAATTACTATTGTATAAAAGTCAGTACAATTATTTTTTACCTTTAAAAAGAGGACAAAAAGCCAATGACTCTTACATTAAGTTGCAATGCCAATTAAGTAATGAGTGAAGAAAAACCACCAGTGAAAATAAGGGGGATAGAGAAAAGTAGGAAGAGAACCCTATTACAATAGTGTCACAGGGGCCAGTAAAAAGGAAGGGATATACAGAAGTCATCAATAGGACCTACAAAAAAGGATGGGATATAGTCACTGACACTCTCCAACAATAGCTCCAAAACATGAGCTGCTCTCCATCTGGGGTGGCTAGCAGAAGCCCTGAGGAACTGAAGTGACTCCAAATTATGGGATGAACAGTAGTAGCATAATGACACGCTGTAAGATAACGGCCTTTTAAGAAGCAGCTCAGGAAGGCTCAAAGATGATGGATTGAATACCGGTTTATGAAACTCTTGTGCCCCAAACAAAACAGGTAAGAATAAAACCTAAGTGCTGGAATCAGGGAGGGACACCACAGGATCAAGACAGAACAATGATTACTGGCAACTACCCTCCCTCATAAAATGATGGGAGATAATATAAAAACACAGAAACATACTAGAGAAATCCGCAATAATGAGAAAAAGAAATGTAGAAATCTTGACAAATTCTGGGAAAAAAAGTATATCTTGAGAAAGAATTATAGCCCAAAGCACACGCTGGAGAAAAGTGTTGCCAGGGTAAAGCTGAGATGTGGAAGACAGCTGGCTCTAAAATCTCAAAAACTCTAAGACTTCCTGAAGAAAAATAGAGAAAATGGAGGAAAAAATAAATAATAAAAATAGCTAAATGCTGTTTTTGAATCAGATGGAACACAAAATGACACAGGGAAGTTCGCAAAAAGGAGTATCATATACTAATAAAAAAGCATAGCAAGATTAAGACCATAGAATTCAATCCAAAGCATTAAAGAGAAAAAAACAGGTATTTAATACTGCTGACATGATACAATGCATCAAGAATACATATCAGTCACAGGACTCCTCACATCAAAACTTTGAAATATATAAAGTAAAAACTGATACAAATACAAGGAGAAATATTTCTAATCTTTATGGGAGACATTAACAAAACCATCTCCCCTAAACCAGAAAGTTTGACAGACAATAAAAACAAGATATAAAAATGTAAATAACCTAAATAAACAAGCTCAATCTAAACTACAGATACACACAAACTGTGAATAAACCTTCTTTTCGGCATACATAAAAACACAGAAAAATCTCAGTAATACAGACAACCAAAATTATACAAGTGACATTCTTGGCCCATAAATTTAGCTACATCAGAATAACAAAAGGATAATAAAATAAAAAATACACCCCTCTCTTCAAGCCTATCCCCACATTTTTTTCCTCTTTTGGGAGGAAAAAAAAAAATACTAGGCTTAATAATCAAAACTAAAATGACAGACTATTTGGAAATGAGCAAAAAGGGGAACACCACCAAACAAGACCTATGTGATATAATCAAGAAGTACTTAGAAGAGGAATGCATATATTAGAAAACAAGAAAGACCAAGATGTACGTAAACTAAGCATTCAACCCAAGAGACTATAAGAACTACTAAGTGCAAGTGAAGTTGAAGAAAGAAATGAAGATCACTGCAAAAATTATAGAAATAAATGCTCAATAAATAAAACCAAAAGCTGCTTCTTGGAAATTTTTAATGATTCCAATGATAAAGGAAAAAATGTTGACAAAAAACTTAGACTCAAGAAAATAAAATATAGAGAGATGCTGCAGAGATTTACAAAATAAAACAGCCTATGTTAAAACTTTTCCTAACAAATTTTCAAACCTAGAAATGCATGATTTTCAAGGAAAAGATGATTACCAAAATTGAGCCAGGAAGAAGGAACTTACCAACCATAAAAGCAGCTAAAAAGACAATAAAAGTTTCAGCTCCTAAAAAAATCTGCTAAGCACCAAAGGAGTCACAGTTTTTAGTAATATGATATGGAGACTAAACTGGTGTTCTTATCCACCAACAACAAACAATTAGAAAGGTACTTTCAAGGAAAGTTACAATGTGCAAGACTGTTACAAAGAAAATTGTAAAACTTTATTGATAGAAAAAGAAGCAAGATCGACACAAAGAGACTGACCAACTAACCAGCCATATTCATAAATGGGAAGATTCAACATCATAAAGATGGCTATTTTCCCCAAATATATATTTTTAAATTCAAAGTAGTTCTAATAAAAAATCCTAAAGATTTTTCCCAAGAATCAGGCAACATGATTTAAAAATTCTTGTGGAGTTATAAAAAGACAATAGCCAGGACAATTTTGAAGAGTATTAATGCCTTACTATAAAACTACAGTAAATATACTACATACATAAGCTAATGCAATAGTAAAGGAAGCCTAGAAACAGATCTTAATCTGTAACCGCCTGCATTTAGTATATGGCAGATAGAGCACTGTAAGTCAAGTAGAGAATAAACTATTCAATAACTAATGATACCGAGGTGAATGGCTATCCATTTGAAAAAGAGAAAATAAGATCCTTAGCTCACAACATAAATACAGTTTCAAACTGATACAAATCTAAAAATGAAAAGCAAACAGGAGCTCTTATACATTGCTGGCGGAAGTATAAAGTAATATACTACTTAGGAATGCAATTTGATAACACCTAGAAAGCAGAATATCCATATTTACTAAATTCAACATTTTCATTCAGAATAATTGTTTATGAGACAGGAAGAACGTTTACTTTCGAACTGCTTATAAAAGTGAAAGTGCAAACAACCTGATTATCTACCAATAAGAAAAATGATTAACTATGATAGAGAAATGGATTAACTGTTGTATATTCAAACAACAGAATGCTTTACAGCAATTAAGAGGAATGAACTACTGGATGTAATCAAATCTAAGATACTATCAATTATAAAGTACAGCATTATTCTGTCATTAAGAAAATGCTGCCAATTTTAAGACACCACTGATTTAGGAAGCATCCCAATTTTAAAAGATGTTATATTGTGAAGAAATGGAGATCAACAAATGTCAACATGGCTATATTTCAAAGACACGGTGTTGGGTGAAAAATAGGTTTCAAAATGATAACTATGATGTCTTTTTTCCAAAAAAATTTTTAAAAACACGAAATAGTCCTATGTATTTTAAATACACAAAGTAAAATGAAGATGAACACATGCATGAGAATGATACACATTATTAGGATAAGACAAAAAAGGGACTGCAACTTGTGCACAGCTTTTTTATATGTTAAAAGTGAGCTTATCTTCTCCACCAAGGGACAGAGACAAATCAATCACTCCACAGTGCCTGTGACACATACAATTATAGAACATCCTTCAAACCCAAGAAACACAGCTTGCTAAACGTTTCTGAGATCTTATTCCTTACTCACAGGAAGTGGGTAGGGTGTGCATCTGTGTGTGTGCGCACATGTGCGTGCACGCGTGTGTGTGTGGGTGTTGAGGGGGAGAACTTAATGCTAACTGAAACATAGCATCGTTGGTATCTTTTAAACTTGGGAAATGAGATCATGAATATCCAATAATGAGATAATCAATGTCTGCTGTATTATTTCCTGCATGTCTGAAACACTTTTTTACTTAAAATTTTAGAAAGCACCAAATAAAACTTTTTAAAATTCTATAATAATTTCAGGAAGCAAATAACTCCTACACTACATAAACGTTCATAGAAAAATACAAACAACTTTCCAACTCATTCTAGAAGGCTAGCAAAACTCCTTACATCAATACTGGAACAATGCTAATATGATAAATTATAAAGCAATCTCAGACGGATATGAGAATACTAAGTAAAATGTTAGCAAACTGAATCTAGTAGCATGACCAAGCTGAGTTAGTCCTATCAAAGCAAGGATGATTCTATATATGAAGTTTATTAATATAATTCATTAAATTATTATATATTTTAAAAACATAAACTTCCATACAAACATGGAATTCAACATATATTCCAGATTTTATTTTTTAATAACCCTGATTAGAACTAGATACTTTCTTAAATTAGAAAAGGCAGAATGCTTTCTATTTAACAATGCTCTGGAGGAGCCAACCAATGCTAATTAGACCAGAAAGACATTTTGTATACGTTTCAGAACAACATAAAATAATACTGACAAAACCATTTGCAGATCGTATTATCCATCTAACAAATCTAAGAGAATTAACTGAAAAACTATTAGAATTAGAGTTCAACAAAGCAGCTAAAAACAAAATAGCAGCTGGGCTCAGTGGCTCACATCTGTAGCAACAGCACTTTGGGAGGCCAAGGTGGGCGGATCAACTTGAGGCCACGAGTTCGAGACCAGCCTGGCTAAATGGTGAAACCCCCATCTCTACTAAAAGTTTAAAAAATTGGCCAGGTGTGGCGACACACGTCTGTAGTCCCAGTTACTCGGGAGGCTGAGGCACAAGAATTGCTTGAGCCTAGGAGGCAGAGGTTGCAGTGAGCTGAGATTGCTCTACTGCACAGAGCAAGACTGTCTCAAAAGAAAAAAAAAAAGAAAAGAAAGAAAGAAAAGCATAGCAGCTATACCAATTAGAAAATAATGGAAATAGCAATGTAAGTAATAATAATAAAATCCATAAAGCATTTTAAAAGGTGCAAAGCCTATTCTTATGAAGAAAATAAAAACTGTATTGAAAGGAAGGCCTTAAAAAAATCTAACTCAGTGGGAAGACTCAATACTGAATAAGCGAAAATAACAAGAAGAGCCAAGGAATGACCGAGACATTTTTGAAATTAAGACTTGGAGAATTTTTGGACCAAATATAAAAACTTATCAGTATAGTGAATTAGATATTGGTACAGGCAAAAGATAAAAATTAGAAAAAGAAATCAATGAAATAAAATACAAAATATGAAGGAAGAATTAAGAATTAGCTAAACAAGAGTGACCCATGATGCAGAGCTTCGTGGGGCACATTATCCTAAAAGCGATGGTAAATTATTGAAGAGATATAAGGTTTATATTATTTGCTACTGTTGCTGCTACTGCTGCTGCTGCTGGGGGGTAGATGAAATCATGGTACTTCACAATCTGGCTACATTATGAAAATGAATTTGAGGTGGGGCAAGAGTAAATGTGAGACCAACAAAGAGGCAAAGAAATGATGAGAACTTAAGGGAGACTGGTGGAAAAAAGTAGAAAAACTCGAGGGATAATCAGGAGGTAAACTCAACAGGACTTGATGAGAGACTGGATACAGGTGTAAGGGACAGGAGTCAAAGCAAATTTCTAGATTTGCATTACCAGGTGGATACTAATTCCATTTTCAGACATACGAAGATGATCAGATTTGGGAAGGAAAGGTTATTCATTTAGTTTCAGAAATGCTGAATTGGAGGTATTATAATAAATTTCTTAATAGTTACATGCTTTCAGATTTTAGAAATGCCACATGATGTAAAATGCCTACATTTTTCTTTTTGAAGCTGTTTCCACCTTCAAACAGAAATTCACATGAAGGACTGGAATCCAAATATCCAAAGCACCCAAAGACTATGTAAATATTAATAAATCACATGCTGAAACTGATGAATCCTGACACCAAATATTTTATCCTGAAGAATATGTCCCACTCAGCTTCCCTAATATCAGTAAATGACACCACTCACTCAGTTTCTCTGGCTCAAAGTTCAGGAGTCATCTTTGATTCATCTCCCTCACACTTCCATATCCATTACCAAAGGGCTACTAACTGTAACTTCAAAATACATCATGAATCCAAGTACTTCTCACAATTTCTATCACTCTTATTGTGAAATGAATGAACAAATTGTCTAGACTACTAATATAACTTAATAAAACTGGGGGGCTTCTATTCTTACACTCTATTAGCCATTCTCATCAACAGAGTAGTATTTTTAAAAATTAACACAAAGAAACCTTGCCACTCTCCTACTCAAAGCCTACAATGGATTCCTATCAACTTTTGAACAAAACTGCCAAGAGACATCATAGGTGTGATCTGGCTCTTTCTTATCTCCTTTCTATCCTACCCCTTCATTCATCTTTTGCTCAGTTAAACTCCAGAAACATCAGCCTTCTTGAAATCCTTGATGCACAAAGTTCATTCTTGCCTAAAGACTTTCATACTTATTCTTCCCTCTGCCTGGAATACTCTTCTCCCAGATATTCATAAGGCTTGATGCCTCACTTAATTGAAGTCCATGCTCAGATGTCACCTTCTCAAAGAAGCCGCCTTTGACTACTCTGTGTCAAATAGCATTCCTGCTGGGGAGCTGGACGGAACAGCCTGAATGAAATCTCCTGCAGGCTTGCTGTGCTAGTCTGTCATATAATGCATGTCTTACCATTAAGACATTTGAAACAACCAGATTGAGTCTAACTAAAGTTGCAACCCAGGCTCAACTCTTGAAGTGATCAATCTCTACAATGAATGCCTAAAAGAAAAAACGGCAAATCTTCTCTTGGGAGAAAAATCACATCAACTTCAATCCTTTAGTACTTTTAATTCAATGTCCTCAAATAAGAAAAAAGTTACAAGATCCACACAAGGAAGGAAAAAATGTGACGAGGAAAATTTTGATGGATGTTCAATAGAAAAAACAGTTAAAAGAATCAGATCGACAGATGATTGAGAAGTTGTAGTTAACTGGTAAAGATTTGGACTACATAATTAAGAGAAAAGGGGAAAAGATGAGTAAAAAGAGACTTTCAACAGAGAACTGAAATCTATACATATTATTAACTGGACATTCTAGAACTGAAAAATACAGTTTTTTTGTTTGTTTGTTTGTTTGTTTTAAAGACAGAGTCTCACTCTGTCCCCCAGGCTGGAGTGCAGTGGTGCGATGATCTCAGCTCACTGCAACCTCTGCCTCCCAGGTTCAAGCGATTCTCCTACCTCAGCCTCCAGAGTATCTGGGATTACAGGCACCAGGCTAATTTTTTTACTTTTAGTAGAGACAGGGTTTCGCCATCTCAGCCTCCCAAAGTGCTGAGATGACAGGTGTGAGCCACCACACTGGCCTGAAAAATACAATATTTGAAATTAATAACTAATTGAAAAGTTAATGGGAAGAACAGAAGTAGCAAAAGAAATCTGAAGATGGATCAACAGAAATATCCAAAATGAAGCACAGAGAGAAAAAGAGAGTGGAAAGAACAGAAAATACACTTAAAGGCAGATGGGATACAAGCAATCTAATAGATGTATAATTGGAATGTCAGAAAGAAAACAGTGTAGAATATGTGAAGAGATAACAGCCAAAAATGTTTCCAAACTGATGAAAGACATGAACCAGTCAGTAAACTCTAAGCAAATTAAATAAAATGAAAATCATACCTAGGCATACCATAGTCAAAGTGCCGAAATCAAGAAATTAAAAAAAAGAAGAAGAAAAATGAACCAAGATGATAGCACAAAATGATTCTTAAAAAAAGAACACAGCAAAAACGGAAAATCTATGGGTAAATATGAGAACATAGACTATTCAACAAGGATAGTGTAGCATTTTTATACTGAAAATAGACAACAACTTTAGCACAAAGGATAGAGGCAGATACAGTTGAATTGTTTTGAACTTTTTGCATTGTTCTGATGGTGGCAAAAGCATTAATCACAGACTATAATAAGCCAAACATAAATACTGTAATTCTAAAAAAATAACACAATCAGGTGTAACTAAAAAGCTAATGGAAGAGATAGAATAATAAAAAGCACTTTAACTGAGCCAGAAGGAGGCAGGAAAGTAGAAAATAAAGGAGAGACTGGTATAAAAGAAAATAAATAGCAAAATGGTAGATTTAAAGTCAACTATATAAGTAACTACACTAGAGCTTAAACACTATTAAAGAACAAAGATTCTCAGATGAAAGAACAAAATCCAAGTATAAAATGTTTACATGATACACATTTTAACCATGAGAACATAAGTATGTTGAAAATAAAAGGAAAAGTTTTATCATGCAAACAATAGCTGAAACAAAACTACATTAATACCAAGCAAAGTAGATTAAAAATATTCATAAAGATACCAAGTGACATTTTAAATTATAAACCATATCACTTCATCATGAAGATATAACAATCCTAAACTGTATGTTTCAAAGGATATAAAATAACTTCTCCACCTATCATTAGTACTTTCTATCCTACTTTTCCTTTTTTTCACTGCATTTTTCACAATCTGACATTATATATTAATTTTTCTTTTTTTCTTTTTTTTTTTTTTTTGCTTATTCACCCACCTCTAACATAATGAAAGTACCACAAAAGCAGGGACTTGCTCTTGATCACAGTTTATCCGCTGCAAAACTGAGTAAAATTTTTGAGTGCCTGGCACATAGAAGGCACTCAATAAATGTTTGCCGAACGAATTAATAAAACTGCTACTGGCAACTTATTTATTTAGTGCTTATTTTTAAAGTTTATATTATACATTTATTTTGTTCAGTTACGCAATTATTTAACTTAAATAATACTTACAATTCTCTGTCCGCCAACATTTTGCATGAGAAGTTTAAACAAAAGGTTTGGAAAAACTTACTGAGATGTGTTTCCACTTCATGAAACAAAGGCTCCAAAATTAAAAATCATCAAATGTGCCTCTCCATTTAGTATTTAAATATATATATGTTGATTTACATAAACAAAATAATACAATTATATTAGCTTTTATGTTTATTCAACTTCACAGAAATCCAAAAATGTGTCTGAAAATTGGCTATCTATTTAAATAGCAATTGTTCATTATGGTGACATAATACTATGTGGTGGCAGAGATATGCCTAATTTAAGCAAATTCTTAAATTCCTGACATTCTTACAAGTGGACAAAAGGAAATCTTAAAAATCAAACTTACAAGTTATAAGAAGATATAGAAAGTAATTTAACCTTTAATACCTGGAATAAGTTTTACAGCCACATTTGTAATTTACATATACAGTGGAGATCACTGAAAAAGCTTCCTGTTGCACTGCAGCAAGAAATTTTATTATAATGTAGACTAAACAAATTTGCTACAGAGTGCAGCAAGATAACCTCACTGAGGAATAAGATTTTCATAATGGAACTTGTTACAGGGAGTTAAATATTTTCTTAATGTTATACAGTACATATTTTCAAAATGAACATTATCACTGAAAGTTTGCTAACAATTGTTAGCAATTAATGTTTTATACACACTTAATTTTACTGTAAAGTATGTGGCTCTCCAAATGTTACTACATGAAATGTTAAGTTTAAACATAAGATAATCCCCTAAGATGGAGACTCAAGACATCAAAACTTTGATCATTATTGCACCTATTTTTCTACAAAAAAAAAAAAAAAAGAAAAATTTACATCATAATCCACCCAAAAAAAGAACAGACAGGTCGTAAAATTACAGACTCATTGGCATTGAACATAACAAAATCTACAATGAACATTTTTTTGTGAACTGCTGTACAGCATTACAAAAATGTGCAATGAAATTTGGTTAACTATGGATCATGCAAATAAAAATCCTTCACAATCATTTTTTCGTATGTTTTATAAAATGTTCTTAATATTTCCATAAACATTTCCGGTGCAATTTAATCAATGACAAAAATACAAAGCTATTCCTTATTCTTTATGTTATAGATTTTAAAACATGCCTTTGTACTGCTGAAACAGAAATTATGTGTTTGGGAGAACCGAGCTAAGGAAACATTTCAAAACCAATGTATCTTGATCCAACCTGAGCTGCTTTGATATATGACAGCCTCTCATAATTACTGGTGTCAGTATTGTTGTAAATGAAGAATAGTTAAATATGGAGAGATTAAGACACAATTCAAAACATTTTTTGAAAAATAAATGGCTGTTTCATAAACACGAACAAATCTTTAAAAGAAAAATAATCACATCAATTGCAATATACATTGGCAAATAGTAAAATGTCATTTTCCAAAATAGTAGCTTCTTTATTATATGCCCCATCTATTATCACCAATCTTGGAAATATACCTTAAACATAATGGTGTATCATATGAAAATGTTCCACTATTCAATGTGATAAATTTAATAAGTTAGAATATGATTTTTTCCCCTCTGGTGTTAACCATGAAAAAACATAACAGCACCTAAAATACTAAAATGAAATTAGGTAAGCATTAAGTAGTAACCTATATGTTTTGGTTCAAAATACAGTTTATACAACTGTATAAAGGATACTGCCTTAAGTAATTTATTTCTATGTTTTGCAGATTACAATGAAGAAAAAAAAAGACCTGCTCTAAATCCAAATAAATTTCCACTTCTCCCAATCCGGACAAAGTGGAATTTCATTCAAAGTTCACAAGACTGTGACAACTACAGTAGCTGATATACTTGCATATACCACTTCTACTCTGCCCCACCCCCCAGAATCAATTTTTTGGCTCCAAAATAAAGTACAATAATAAACTCTTGATGAAAAACTATGTTATGGGGCAATCTATCATATACTATGGCTAAATATGAATTTACAGAAAAGAGCACATCCCATTTTCAGCACTTTTTTTTCATAAACATGCAACTCACTATAAAATACAAAACACTTGGCTTTCAAGAACAGCTTTATAAAGACACACTGCATCAATAAAATTTTTTCTTTCTGATTAACTTTACACTGTTATGGAGAACTGGAATATTTCTAATGTGTATATATCAGGTTTTATATTATAGTGTAATTTGCATTTTCTGAACATAATGTTCAAGAGGAAATATTTATACACAATAACATTCTAGACTATTAAAAACTCATTCAAATTACAGAATTTTATTGATACAGTAGATTAATAAAAACTGAAAGGATGATAAAATGGGATAAAGAATTCAGTACATTATTTTATAACACACTCTTTAAAATTAAAATACTTTAAATCTTTCTTCTTAAAATTTTCATTGCCATGAAAGGCCAGAAAATTCTGGGACAAATCAATACTGAGGTGTAAAGTAATCCAAGAACTTCAGGACTATTTCACAATTTGCATGGTTGTCCTCCTATCAGAGGCATCGTTCTGGTGTAATGGCAGACAATTTAGCACCTCTGAAGATTAAGGGTGCCCAGGAGTAAACACTAGGTAAGATACACAAAGGGAAGAGACCATTTAACTCTCCAACAAATAGTGACATCAAGAAAATGACACTAATTGTTGAAAACAGATTTTTTTCACAGTAAAATTGCAGAGAATACAAATACAAACACTGACAGATTACTGCTTAAGATCTATCCTAACAAATTCTTTTCAAATCAATAGATCCAATAAACAGTTGGGTACTGTCAGTTTAAAGCCGCAGATAAAAGCTATACAAGCACTTCAGAAGTCAGAAACATTAAAAAAAGAAAAAAGATATTTACAAGTTTCTTCTTTATGTCTACATAGCCATCGCACATTACACTTTCACAAGACTCCGTAGTCAATGTTATCATGCGTATGGCTAAAGCATGTGACCACAAATGTATGGGGTCACCAAAGTAAGGTCCAACTGTCCACTCTTCAGCAGTCCCATTTTGTGCATCAAAGGCTTTATTCAGCCTCAAGCTTGACCAAAAAAAAAAAAAAAAAAAAAAAAAGAGAAGGATTTTTCCAAAGCTTTCACAGGGAAAGTTATTAATTACATTTGTTCATCGCCGTTCCCTTTTAGCACTTCGCCGCCGTACCTTAAAAGGAAAGTCACCAGATGCTTAATTAAAATGGGTATATGTGCATACGATATGCAGTAATCATTTTTAACTAATCTTTATTCTCATTTGTTCCTGATTTTCTTCGCTTTCCTTTCCCTGAAACTTTAAATCCTTACTTTCTGCCCTGGCATCACATATTTAGACCTCTATAACATTTGAACCCTTACAGGCTCACAGACTTCCCCTGAACAGTGAAAGAAAAAAATTATTTTACTTTTCTAATAATTTTAAAGAGAAATGAACAGAAATCAATGTCCACAGCAAGAAAAATAACTCAAACAGATTAATCATCTTTCTATTTATGTTTCCTGTGGTAAATGAAAACACTTCACATTTATGAACTTACATTATCTTTCTGGGAAAGTAGTTACTGAGTTTCGATCTTAACAATTATCAATACAGTAAAATAACCTAAAATTCAAACATATTATCATTTACTGGCAAGCACTAATGAAAGCATAAAACCAGTTCAAAAAATGTCAATATTAACAATAGGAATATAAAAGAGGGTTTTAATTTACTATGTAGTTTTTCTCTGATGAAGACATCAATCGTTACTGACTCTTCAGCCTTACTTTGATGTTCTCCCCCAAAACCCTTTAAGAAACAAGCCAAACTAATTGGAGGCCACAATTAAGCATATTTTCCTGTGTACTTAACTCACTTATTCACAAAAATGAATCCTGGTACAGATAGGAGTTCTGATTCCATTAAATAGGACAAACAGAAGAGACCAACTCTGAGACTTGATTATAGAGCTTGGGTTTCTCAAACAAAGATGGGAGAAGAGCTTCTACTTAAATGTACTGTATTTTTTCTTAAGAGAAATATCTGAGTTGTATTAACCGGTAGTTATTTATTTATTACTTTAAAAGTCAAGAAGGGCCGGGTGCAGTGGCTGATGCCTGTAATCCCAGCACTTTGGAGGCCGAGGCAGGCAGATCACTTGAGGTCAAGAGTTCAAGACCAGCCTGACCAACATGGTAAAACCCTGTCTGTACTAAAAAAAACAAAAACTAGTCGGGCATAGTGGCACTGGCCTGTAATCTCAGCTACTTGGGAAGCCGAGGCAGGAGAATTGCTTGAATCTGGGAGGCGGAGGTTGCATTGAGCCCAGATCATGCACCACTGTACTCCAGCCTGGGCGACAGAGTGAGACACTGTCTCAAAAACAAAAAAGTCAGGAAGTAACACATACCTACTTTTGCAAAATAAGTATGTATTACCAATTTTAGGAATTCTCATTCAGCTCAAACTTCAATTCCAAAGGCTGATTTTATTCTGTGTAACTAACTTCTAATTTCTATTATGAAACCCAAATAGAAATACCAAACAGAGAGTTGTAAAATATAAACAACAGTATACTTAATGGGTATCAGTGCCCTAAAATCAAGGTACAACTTAAATGCTTAAAGTGTCAATATTAGAATGCTGTACATTCAGTTCAGACTTGACATTTACATTCTCACTAAGCTACACCTATTTGCTTAGTTTCGGGTTTCCATAAAAGATGTTCTCCATTACCCAACCTGGTAGATAAAATGATGCTATAAACTAATGAAGTAAAATATACAAATACTAAACAAGTACTAAATGATCTAACCAAACATTTACTAACTCTGTTTTTATATCCCACACCACTCACAGAAACTTTGAACACATACATTTACTGTAGAAACTTCCTCCTCCTCTGTTTCTTCCTGTGGAATATCATCGACAGGAGAGCTACCCTGAAACACATCTACTTCTTCACTTGAATCATTTTCCTTAGTAGCTGCTTGTTTGGAGCGTCCTACACGGCTAGAGTAAAACACATATAAAACACAATGAATGTTCCTATCTTTCAGTAGATTACGTCGTTAGAAGAAATGCTTCAAGCATTTCATCAATTGTCCTATCATGTTTACCCTCAGTTACTTTATGAGACAAGAACATTTCTTTAATATTCTGAATCCTAAACCAGCATTTAATCATAGAATGTTACATATTATCTACCAAGTAACAACAAAAAAAGTGACTGAGAACATACCATAACCTAAAGTCTGCTTTTCCTTTCATCTTTCCTAACGCAGTAAAAGGCATCTACGTCTACTGAGCTGCTCAAAGCAGAAAGGAATTCTGCTTTGAATATAGTGCACCTGTCTTTGTCTGGCCTTATAGATTCTTACAGAGATCTCAAATCCATTCACTTCTCTCCACATCTCCATTGCTACCATCTAATTCAAACCATTCCCATCTCTTGCCTCTTCTCTTTACAAAGTTATCTTTTAAAAGTACAAGAACAGATGATGTTACTGTCACTACAGAGCTCCCTACTGAGCTGAGAATAATTTTGTAAACCTCCTTAACACAGTATATTAAGGAAGAGTAGATGGTCCTTGCCTACCTGTCCATTCTCATCTCTTTCTGCTCCCCAACTCCCCACAACTACAATCCAACAAGCCCTTGCCTTCCTTTAGCTTTCTGATTTTGCCAAGATTTTTTTTCACTTCAGAAACTTCAAATACAGTGTTCATGCCACCTGTTCTCTGCCTGTCTAGCCCCTACTATTCTCAAGATATCAACTCATTGTTACTTTTAAAGAAAAAACTTCCTCACTCCATTAGATGGTGGAAGAACCACGAGCCCATGAGAACAAGAACCATATCTGTTTTGTGTCCCTAGCACCTAGTACTCTCTGAAACACAGGTGGCATCAAAAAATATAGAATAGAACCATCTAATCAAATGGATCCCTCTTAATATTTATTTTTTTAAATTAGAAACATAACTTATCACTTCTATAAGCAATCCAAAATATGTATTTTTTTAACTCATGCTCAAACCAATTTTTTTACTTGGTTTGGTTTTTCAAGATTAATGAAACTATAGAAATTACATGAAACATAATGACAATCTTTTTCAATTTCACTGAGGTCAGAACAAGAAAAAGAAACAAATCCTAACATATGTTAGTATACCAGCTCTAGAAAGAGCTTCCCAGTGAAAGGAAGATAGGCTTCCAAGACAGACTACAGAATCTTCTTCTGTACCAAATTTTTTTTTTTTTTAAGAAATACTTGTTTTGTTTAGAACATTCATAGGACTTGTGTAATTTTAGGAGAGCACAATAATCATTTAAACCCTGAATTTTATGATGTCCAAATATAAACAAACTAAAATTATGAGGTTTGTTATTTCCTTGTTACATCATTCATGTGTATTTTATTAAATAAAGGATTCCTTAAGAATTCTTTGTTTAGAAATAGTGATTTGGTTGAATCCACACACATTTATAAAGCTGCCACAAAAATGTACTTACCTTTACTTTTAACCTGATAGAAAAATTACATGGAAGATGGCATGAAGTACTGGCTAGACACCCAGGCAACTTTTCCTCTTCCTGTGGAATACACAGGAATAGGAAAATCTCTAAGATAATTGAGTATTTAACGACAGTACGTTGGCAACTCTGAAAAGTCAAGCCACTGAAGTAATTATGTACGGGTGGGATTACTCTCAGAAAAAGTGTGCTAAATTTCCGACTAATAGAAGACATGCTACTCTATTTCCACTCACATAACTGAGGAGAAAAAATACTGTCAAATCTACAAATTATAGCACTGATACTCTGGTGACACTAAAATTTGGAGTACAGATTGTTACTGTACCTCTCTTATAAATGTGTTTGTGTGAACATCTAAAACGATATACATGTTGATGTAGATAAACGAACTGGGTTAGAAAACAAACAAAACCAAGATATCAAACACTTGAGACCAACGTGATAATTTCTATGGATATAATTTTTTTTAAATGATACCTGTTACTTTCCTACTACAAGTTCAAAGAAAAAAAGCAGAAGCATAAGACCTGTTTTCCTTTTTTTAAAGGAAAAGGTGCTAATGAGAAACATTAAAAAAAAAATTGTAGTGTGAAATGACAAGGCAACCTGGTCAATGTGTGGTGATTTTTTAAAAATACCTTATAATTTCTTTAGATATCATAAAGTCTGTAAAGGAAATAATATATTATTTGGTATTCATTTATAAAAATTTGCCTACACCTGTAAAAATGTACAAGATAGTTTATTGAGATATCAATCACTAAGGTAAGTTTATAAAAATTTTATCTTACCTAGTGTAATGGGGCTAAATATATGGAATTTAAATACAGCAATATGTATGTTTACAAATTTAGGAACTTTTGCAAAATAATCTGAAATTGGTTTGAAATGTAATATTTACAACTTACACATTTTTTTTTGGTTGTGATGGTGATGGCGTTTTTGATGGTCTTCCTCGTCCTTTCTGTGGTGTGGACTGTGTGGATTCAATTGCACTAGATTCAGGAGATTCTGCTCTGCTTTGGGGAAGACCCAAATGTGGATAGCATCAAATTATGATTTACAATACACTAACGAAACAGATGCAGTTTAGAGTTACACATGCTTACCTCTGCTGTGCTCTCCTTGACACTCGGTGCTGTTTGCTTTTGGACTTCTGTTCTGTATTTCCACTTTGTCTTTCTTCTTCTTCCTCCTCCTCTGGTGCTGGAGGTCCAGATTTTTTTTTGCTTCCTTTTTTAGAAGTTTTCATTGTTGGCTCTTCTTTTGGTGTACCTCCACCAAGAGGTTTTGGGGGTCGGCCTCTCTTACCCTTTTTTGGCGGACTATTCTGTTCATCTTCATTTTCTAATATATCTTCTTTGAGCCTCTTTTCCTCAGGCCACTGCTGTTCATCTGATTCTGAAGCCGTATGGCCTCTTTTCCGACTTCGCTGACTGCCTTTAGGTTTCTGTTCCTGTACCAACTTAGTCAAGTCATCCATACCTAATTTCTCCTCCTGTTCTGTGACTGGTGTTTTTTTCCTGCCTCTAGGTTTCTCCAATTCAGACTAGGGGAAAAAAAAATCACAATTTATGGTTATGAAATTGTGAGTATACATATTTTGAGGAATGAAACAAAAAAATCTGTTATCCATTGTTGTCCTAAACATGTACCTAAAATATACAGCTCTTAAATACACCAGAACTGTATTTATTTGCTTTTATTATAGTTTTTAATTTTAAAAACTTATCTGGGGTAAAAGGGTACATTTGCACTCTTACTTTTAAGCTAGAGTGTCTTAAAAGGAAACCTCTCAAGATCAGTATCTTACTAAATTATAAATTTTAGTGAAGAGATATCTCATTAAAAAGAGCATTATAAATTCAGTGCTTGGTCCTAAATGACAACTATACTAAAGTATCCGTTTTGACAGTCAGTTTAAGTAATTCTAATTTTACCACACAGTGCATAAGACATAAAATATTAACTATATGTCATGCTTACATCATAAAAGAACTATTATTTTACAAACGGAGGTTGCAAGATACAAAAGGTAAACATATTCATCATTTATTATAAATTTTGGAAACACTTCTGAATTAGAAATACTGCTTCTCTCTAGGTATAACTAACTGATTAACAACAGAAACAACAAAAAACCAGTGGCTTTCACATTTAAAATAAAATCCTAGTCTATATTCAGAGAATCTGTATGTGAACCAGCGTGAATGCTGAAGAAAATCTCCAAAGACCCAAGAATAAATTTTATGTATGAACACTTATAGTACAAAGTTAATTTCCAAAAGTCTGCAGCAATTTATATTTTCAAAAATCACTGAAAAGAAAACAACAAAAACTATCGAATTATCTGTAACTTTTTCTAACTTTAAATTGAGTTTCCTGTGTGTGAACTGCCTAATTACATCCTTCGTATTGTGTCCTTTGTCAACTTTGATTACTGGGGTGTTAGTGGGTTTTCTCTATATTCTTCTATGCTTTTGTGTATGTCTCTATGCTTATTTTTAAGTGTTATTTCTTTTTTATTATTATTATTATTATTTATTTTTGAGATGGAGTCTCACTCTGTCACCCAGGCTGGAGTGCAGTGGCAAGATCTCTGCTCACTGCAAGCTCCGCCTCCCGGGTTCACGCCATCCTCCTGTCTCAGCCTCCTCCAGAGTAGCTGAGACTACAGGTGTCTGCAACCACGCCTGGCTAATTTTTTATTTATTTTTTTATTTTTTAGTAGAGACGGGGTTTCACCATGTTAGCCAGGATGGTCTCAATCTCCTGACCTTGTGATCCGCCTGCCTCGGCCTCCCAAAGTGCTGGGATTACAGGTGTGAGCCACCGCACCCAGCTTTTTTTTTTTTTTTTTGAGACAGAGTCTTGCTCTGTCACCCAGACTGGAGTACAGTGGGGCAATCTCGGCTCACTGCAACCTCTGCCTCCCAGGTTCAAGCGATTCTCCTGCCTCAGCCTCAGGAGTAGCTGGGACTAGAGGCCATGTGCCACCATGCACGGCTAATTTTTGTATTTTTAGCAGAGACGGGGTTTCGCCGTGTTGGCCAGGCTGGTCTCAAACTCCTAACCTCAGGTGATCCACCTGCCTCGGCCTCCCAAAGTGCTGGGATTACAGGCGTCACTGCACCTGGCCTTTAAGTGTTATTTCTTACTTGCTTTGGACTGAACTGTGGCCCCCACCACCAAAGAAAAAAATTGTATGTTGTGTATGTTGAAGCTGTAATCCCAATGTGACAGTATTTGGAGATGGGGCCTTTGGGAGGTATTTGGTTGAGATGAGGTCATGAGGTGGGACCCTCATGATGAGATCAGTGTCCTTATAAGAGGAAAAATCAGTGAGCTTGGGTGCCTTTATTATTCCCCCCACCCCACACCTCTCATGTGAGGACACAAGAGAAGGTGGCATCTGTAACCCAGGAAGACAGCCCTCATCAGGAACCAAATCTGCTGACACCTTGATCTTGTACTTCCAGTCTCCAGAACTGTAAGAAAACACATTTCTGTTGTTTAAGCTACCCAGTGTGTGGTATTTTATAATGGCAGCCTGAGCTGATTAAGACATTATGGTATATCGTTTTAGAATAGAATGTGAGATGAGATTCTAAACTGGATTTTCCACTCCCAAAGACACATCCAACCATTTCAGAATCAATGATTTGTGGTGCTTCCTTTATTTTGTATGTTTTGAACAAGAAGAATATTTATGGACTATCATAACAGAAGCACAGTATTTTACTAATTCTGTATCTGGTAGGGCTGAACCTACCTTTATTTCTCCTCCTTTTATATTTATTTATTCCTCCACACAGACTTGAAACAAAACCATGCTGGAATTTCGCAATTATATATTCAGTTGGAAAAAACTGTCATCCTTTTTTATTCCTTTTTCCTATATAAAACATGGCCTGTCTTCTCTCTCTTCAAGTCCTCCCTATCTCAGTTTTGAGATTTTCTACATATAGGTACTCCCTATTTCTTTTTAAGGTTATATTTAAATCTATGAATCTGTCAATCAATCAATCTAAGTTTGCTGTTGCAATGGTTCTTGTGATGAAGAAAATAATCCCTTTTCCCCTAAATGTACATCTGATACAAAACAAAATTATCAGAGTAATGTTAGTTACAAACATAAATATATACATAGGTAGGGATAGATTTTCAATTGCTTCTTTTATTTTTCTAAGATTACAAAAATAACAATTGGTCAAACATTCTAGAGCAATTTTAAAAAACAGTGCTGACAGCAGGTTGCTTGTTTTGTTCCTGATTTTTAAAAAGAATGCTTCAAGTATTTTGCCTTTAGGAAGAATGGCATTGACTACTGATTTAAAATAGACAAAACTTTTAGCACGTTAAAGATGTATCCTTCTGGTACTAGTTTACTAAAAGTTCCTACTTGTCAAGAACGGATTTTAAGTTTTATTTATGTCCTCTTGGCATGATCTGAAATTATTTTGTTTTTGGTTTTCCCTTTGGTTTATTTAATATACTATTATAGTAAAAGATTTGGGAACATTAAGCTATCCTTACATTCTAAGGAGAGGGGAAGAGCTATACATGACTGGATTTAGTTTGTTTTATTTATTTAGAGTTTTGTGCACAAATTAAAAATTACCTGTTGTTACTCAAAGATGACAAGGTAAAAGAAATGTTAAATTAGAACTAAATTTAAAACGTCACTTCTTATTTTAATTACTACAATTCTTTTTGATGTCCAAAGATCTAAAAAGGTAGATGATTTCCTTTATGCTTTGGAAAAGGTTGGTGGTAGAAAGAAAACCCAATGTCTACTTTCTTGAGAATACTAATCTAGTTTCCTAAAGCACCACTACTGCTCATTTCTTTTTCATTTTGCATTGCAGTTTTAAGAACACAGGTAGTATAAAATTGAGGTTAGAGGCAAAAGATAGGGAAAATATGTTATTTATAAAGCTAAATATTTAAATACAAACGTATATGGAAAATAATTCCTTTGCTGTGAAATTTCAGTGAGAAGCTGGTAACAGGCAAATGAGACCGTGCTCTTTCATTATAATCTACTGGTCTTTAAATTCAACTTGTGTCTCATAATGCTCATCTCTCTGAGAGCACTTCAGTCAAAATTAGCTTATTAATAAGATTCTTCTAGCACCTCTAAAACTGAAGCTAACGTTATACATCATCCATGCCACAACAAATAGCAAAAGGCCTCCATTACAATCATACTAATAGATCTCAAGAGCTCAAAAATTCAAAACAGTTCTATGAAAAATAGACTTTGTTCTGTACTATCCCAAAAGGTAAAAGCAGATGCAAAATTTATAGGATAACAGAATATTAAGAATTAATAAAAACCATGTTTCCCAACTTTTGGAGGATGGGAACACCAAGGTATAAGTGTAGTACACTACAGGTGTGGGTATGAGTGGCCTAGTTGACTTTTCCAACAAATGAAATATATCATGAGCTCTCTGCTTAAAGCATTTTCAACGTGGTGACCAGCTCTCATTAATAATAAAGGAATTTCTGCAGTAAGTGAGAACTAAGAAGACATAATACCTTTTCCAATTCAAGGATTTTCTTCTGTAAATCCAGATAACAAGATTGTTTTCAAGCTAAGTGATCAATTATTAATTTTGCTCATGTGAAAATTTTAAACAGCCAATAAACATCATAACTTACAGTATACATAGTTAGAATTCAGTAAAATTTTAGAATAATTCTTTCACGGCCGGGCAGTATGGCTCAAGCCTGTAATCCCAGCACTTTGGGAGGCCAAGGCAGGCAGATCACCTGACATCAGGCGTTTGAGACCAACCTGGCCAACATGGTGAAAACCCGCCTTTAAAAAATACAAAAATTGGCCACACATGCTGGCACATGCCTGTGGTCCCAGCTACCCAGGAGGGTGATGCAAGAGAATCACCTGAACCCGGGAAGCGGAGGTTGCAGTGAGCCCAGATCGCGCCACTGCACTCCAGCCTGGGCGACAAAGTGAGACTGTGTCTCAAAAAACAAAACAAAACAAAATAAAAAAGAATAATTCTTTCTAAATGGAAATAAACACTCTGCCAAAATAAGTTATTGGAGAAACATGAAGATAAACTTCTTGGCATGTGTAATGTTGGACCCGTGGAAGACAAGATGGGCAGTAATATTTTAGAGAAAGTAAAAGTAATCATTTCTTGGTTAACCTCTCACCTCTCTTAATCATGCAGATTCAAACATTTTAACTTTTATTATTATGATAACCATAATCAAAAGTTGTAACAATGAAACCGCAGCAACAATTCATTTGGGCTAAAGTCACTTACTCTGATAAAGCTTACCAGCTAAGTATCCATAATTTATATACAGATAAGAAAACTGATTCTGATAGCCTAATTAGTTATTAAAGAAATGATCTGAAGCTGAACTGTAAAGTCAAAACGAACCCAGTTAAGTCCACTGAGTTGTGTTAGAAGACATAACTGTATTTTGTGTCTATGCTAAAACTTTAGCAAATTTGTCTTAAAATAACACGAACTGTCTATCATACAAGTTATGATTTTATCATTTCTATTAAGATTTAAAAACTGAACAAGGACTTGACGAGAATTATAGCATTTTCTACCTCTAACAGCAGCTTATTTAGTAAAAGGCTCAAGAAATAAATTAAATGAAAGAAGCTTTAAGGATCCTCGTTCCATTCCCCTTCTCTAAGGCTAAGTCTAAATATCCTATGTTAACAAAAACAACAACAACAAAACCCCAAGCAAATGAGGAAAACAAAACAATACAAAAACCAAGCAGTTGAGTACGCAACTGGCAAGTCTAATACCAAAAATCTGAACAATTGAGATTACTTATCACATTGATAAGAAGCACAGATTCTATATACTTAAATTACATAGAGGATAATGATAAACTCAGGTTTGTGGTTAAAACCACTAAAATAAAATAAAATGTAAATTTGATAGTCATGTCAACTGGTTTCGGTGTAAACATTACTAAGTAAAATTATCATTAATATTATTATAAAATCAATGCAAATATCTCACCCTTACAAGATCAGAGTCGTCTCTCTTGTCGCTTTTTTTCCCCGGCAAAGGTGAGGACATTGTGTAATCTTCATTTTCACTGTGATCCATTTCAGAACTATCAAGCCTTTTAATAGAGACATTTGTAATTGTTATTACAATCAAATAACCTTACAAGCTTTTTCTGTTCCTAGTGTAGCTTTACGGATTTATGGAAAAAATTTCATTCTTCTCAAAAATGAATCAGCTTCATTCTACCATATTTGGTACCAACTCAACAAGCAATGAAGCTCATTTAATTTAATTTTAAAAATCAAAAATTTAAATCTAGTATTTTTCTAAGTCTTTTTAAAACCTAAATTCTATTTTGGGGTCAGATCATAGAACCAATTAAAGCTTTTCTTGTTGGCAGGTTAGCTTGGTCTACACTGCAACCTGCCCTGGTTCCTTACCCTATTCTATTTTTTCTTCTCTCTGTAGCATTTAATACTCTCTAACACACTATAATTATTATATTACTTATTGACTGCATTCCCCTGTTAGAATATAAGCATGAATCTTATGTCAATCAATTTTACTTATCAATGTATGCCAAGCACTTAAATTAGTGCCAGGCACAGAGTAGGCATTCATATAAAGGTCCAGGCTTCTGTCCTGGGTGGTCTCATCTTTATCTAGTTTTTAAAACTATTTATACATTGTTGAACTCTAACTCTCAATCTCTGGTCCAGCCACGCTGATTTCTAAACTCACATATCCAATTGTCTACTCAACACTTCACTTGAAATTCTAATGGGCACCTGATCTTTAATGTAGCCAAAATAGTTATTTGAACACTCTTCTTATTCCCACTTCCCCAAAACACACACATACAAGCAGAGCCTGTTCTTCCTCAAGGCTTCTATATCTTAGTAAACGGTACTGCCATCTCTCCAGTTACTCAGGTAAAAAGCCCAGGATACACCCTTAAATCCTCCCTTTCCCTAACTGTTCACATCTAATCCATCAGAAAGATCATCTGCATCTATCTAACATCAAAATAAATCTGTGGGTGGTCTAAAGGTAGTGAGTTATTCTCAACTGATTGTTCATAGTTAGTTACACATCAAACTCCTTGTTTTAACTCACTCCTCCCTTCTCACTACTGCATCTGACTACTCTTAAAAAAAAATCTGAAATTTGACTATTTACCATCTTCTTCCCTCCCTGCCATAGATTATGATTCGCTGACTCCTAACTGGTTTTTCTACCTCAATTCTAGCTCCTCTATAGTACATTCTACACAAATCATCAGGGCAATTTTTTTTTTTAAACCACAAATTAGATTGCTAGACTCCCTGGCAAATCTTTCAGTTGCACTTAAAATCAA
Organism: Hylobates moloch; assembly: GCF_009828535.3. Lineage (NCBI taxonomy): Eukaryota > Metazoa > Chordata > Mammalia > Primates > Hylobatidae > Hylobates > Hylobates moloch. Next base: position 88,183,226 of record NW_026652279.1, read on the forward strand.
ATCCAAACTCCTTACCATGGTTCACAAAGTCCAAACATAATCAGGCTACCTCTCAACTTCCTCTCATAATTTTCCCCTCATTCCTACTCTCCAACCAAACAGGTTTCTCAAATATACCTACTTCATTCCCCTGGAAACAGTCCCACTAAACAGATGGAATTTGGAAGACAAAAAATAACAAAACAGATTGGTCAAACGTTGAAAGAAAGTTTAAAGAAAACTATATTGAAAAAGTATAAATTAGGATACTTTTGTGTTGAATAACAAACGGATGATAAGGAGAGGGTGACATTATACTTGTCTTGAAAGCAAACAAGGGAAGCCAATTAAGATCTCTGAGCAATGAAATAACATCACAACAGTAGTATTTTTAAACGATTATCTAGCAGTGATACAACATACACAGTTGAGAGGAATAAGGAAGTAAATTAGTCAAATACAACAATAATTAAAGAAAGAAAATGAACTAAATGATGACAGTAAAAAGAGAAGTACAAAACATTGCATAGAAAAAAGTGAGCAAAACTTAGCAACTAAACAAATATAGAGGGGGGGAGAGTCAAACACAATTTCGAGGCTTTCTGCCTAGGTGAATTAGATCATCTTTGACTATAATGAGGAATTCAAGGAGAAAAACCAGTAATTTAGAAAAATGAGTTGATGGAAATGTTTCTGGTCATGTTAATATGAGGCCACTTGAGAGAAAATGTCCAACTGATATAACTAAAGGGTCACTTAGGTATTTAGCCACTAACATGCATTAATACAGGAATCTAGAACAAACAAAAGCTATAAATGCAATTTATTTTATTTCTATCATACTATATATCATTCAACAATTTATTCATTATAAGAAATTTGGTAAGATTTTATAGAATGTCACCTACCTTCTTTACTGATTAGTTATCAACAATGAAAAAGACAGTACAGTCTTTTAATAATAACTTGGCAAAAATCAATAAACAGTGGCAGTTTAGCCCTATACAATGCTCTGTGCTAACAAATCGTGCCCTAAGCACTTATGCTAAAACCAGTGAAAGGATGAATTAATTTTCCTTTTATTTTTCTCAAAGAATCATTTTAAAAACTCTTCTTTAATGAGCAAAGGACGTGAACAGACACTTCTCAAAAGAAGACAAATGGTCAACCATTAAAAAATGCTCATCATCGCTAATCATCACAGAAATGCAAATCAAAACTATGAGATACCATCTCACATCAGTCAGAATGGCTATTACTAAAAAGTCAAAAAACAGATGCTGGTGAGGCTGCAGAGAAAACAGAACGCTTATACGCTGTTGGTGGGAATGTGAATTAGTTCAGCCACTGTGGAAAACAGTTTGGAGATTTCTCAAAGAACCTAAAACAGAACTACCATTTGATCCAGCAATCCCATTACTGGTTATATACCCAAACGCAAATAGATCATTACACCAAAAAGGCACATGCACTCATCTGTTTAATGCGGCACTACTCACAATATCAAAGATATGGAATCAACCTAGGTACCCATCAATAATGGACTGGATTAAAAAAATGGAATTCATATATACCATGGAATACTACGCAGCCATAAAAAGGATGAAATCATGTACTTCACAGCAAGGAGGCCATAGTCCTGAGCAAATTAACACAGGAATAGCAAACCAAATACTGCATGTTCTCATTTATAAATGGGAGGGAACATCGAACACACATGGGCATACACATGGAAACAACAGACAATGCGGACTCCTGGGGGAGCTGGAGAAAGGAGGATGTGAGCTGAAAAACTACCTATTGGGTACTATACTCACTACCTGGATGCAATATACCCATGTAACAAACCTGCACATGTACCCTCTGTATCTAAAATAAAAGTTGAATTTTAAAAAACCGAAAAAGCAAAAACACACTTTTAAAACAAACAAAAAAGTTTATACATGTACATGGTACTATACAAATAAATTCAAATGATACCAGAAAGTATAAAATAACCTCCCCTTCTATACTAGGTTAACATAAACACTGTTAAGATTTTGTATATTCTTCAAAAAAAACTTTCTATGCATATAAAAACAAATGTGAACATAAATCTGCTTTCAAAACTTAAAGATTCCATAATGCTGTTTTATATACTTTGCCTTTTTCACTCAATACTGTATCGTGGAAACTCTTCCACACTAACTCAGACCTCATCATGTTTAATGACTATGTATTCCATTGTATCATACACCATAATATATCAGTTTTACAACTGCTACACACTGAGGTTGGAAACTAGTTTATGTGTATAACGCAGATTACCCTCAACAAGCTAAAGAATGAAAGACTAAGATGGAGCACCCATCCAAAATGAGGAAGCAAATAAGTATGAACTTGTGACTACCAATGTTAAATGGAAAAATTAAGTAATACATTACTTTCCATTTACTGACATGAAACATTTTGGATTGTATCATTTCAGATCTCATAGCCTTGCTAGAATCCTTAAATGAAAATTGTGGCATTTCTTTTGTACTTACCTTCCCTTTATTCTTCCAGGAGAGCTTGGATTTGAGCTGCTGCTTGCATTGCTTACAGTTTCCATTCGTGATGATTTGGTCTGAGACTGTTTGCCTGCTGATGAAAGTGGCTTGTTAACAGCTCCTAGAACATTGGTTGTTTTAGGCTGAAATGAGAAATGCACATCTCTTTTTATTTGGTTAAAGCCAAAAGAAAGTTACATGTAAAGAACCATAAATAACATCTCTCTTAAAGTATTTACTTACAAATCATGAAAAATGTGTCTATCCTTAAGCAAAATAGTAAGTATAAACTAAATATCACTTGAACAAATTAAAAACTATACAGACAGCATAACAGTTGAATTTCTTAGTTATTTGGAGAAAACAGCTTACATAAAAAGTGAGAATAAATGAAATGAATAATCAACAATGAAAATAGATAATTAGACTCTTGCCATGGAAAGACATAAGAATATGCTTTTTTGGCCGGGTGCGCTGGCTCACGCCTGTAATCCCAGCACTTTGGGAGGCCGAGGTGGATGGATCACGAGGTCAGGAGATCAAGACCATCCTGGCTAACACGGTGAAACCCTGTCTCTACTAAAAATACAAAAAATTAGCCGGGCATGGTGGCAGGCATCTGTAGTCCCAGCTACTCGGGATGCTGAGGCAGGAGAATGGCTTGAACCCAAGAGGAGGAGCTTGCAGAGAGCTGAGATGTGCCACTGCACTCCAGCCTGGGCGACTGAGTGAGACTCCGTCTCAAAAAAAAAAAAAAAAAAAATGCTTTTTAATATTTTTTTTTATATTGATATTAACCTAAGAAGTCTAAGAATCAGGTCTCCTAGGACTTTCTTACAAGCTAAAAAGTAAGTTTGTGTATTTCAGCTTGTGTATATCTAGTAAATATAATTATTTCTTACTAGTAAATGGAAGATACTTAATACTTATATTTTCTAGCTTGAGAATATAAATTTTTGAAGAAATACAAAATAACACAATTTTGCCAATAATCACGCTAAAATAAGCTACCACATAAAAATTAAAATGATTCTCAAAACATACTTTTCCAGGAGTGAAAAATGATTTCATTTCAGGAGGCAGATAATTTTTGGTGTTACTGAAATTCTACAACCAAGAGAAAAAGAAGTTGTCAGTGAATATTAAAACACTATCTACGAGGTGGTTCAAAAGCCAACAAAGCAAACAGCAGTTTTTTTTATTTAAACTAAATTATCATATGAAACACAAAATTTCAGTCACTGATTTTAACTACTGCAGTAAGGTTAAACCAACCTCATGCCAACTCTAATATTAACAAAACATATTTGAGCTCTAACATGTTAGAGCTCTAACAGTGCATCAGAAAACATATGCTTCTTTAATAACACACATGCTTCTTTAATAATACCATATGTATATGAAAGATCACATATACATACTCCTATTACTCTGCTCACACCAGCGTTGACAGCCCTTTTAGCTACTGAGCAATCCTACAGGTCTGTTCCAAATCTCTATACACTGGTAAGGTCTTAACTGGCATTTTGCTTTAAAAGCAAAAAGAGGTTAGTGGTTATTTCCAGACTCTGTTACTCACTATGTTCAGCTAAATTATGAGGAATTAAATAAATAAATTATGAGGGAGTAAGAGGCATTGTGGGAAACACTTTTTACATCTCATATCACACTCGAGTTTTTGGAGCATGGTTTGGTAACACTCTTGTAGTATTCCCAGGGTCTTAGGCATGTTCCAGTGTCTGTTCTCTGCTTGTTTCCTCATACCAATTATAAATCCCAATAAATGGCTTTTAACTTCAGACTGTATCTCTATCAGCACTCTCCTTCCCATTTTGAACAATGGCCATTAATTCACAGATTCACATGCTTTGATCACATTTCTGCCTGTGCTCTGTCTTAAAACTGAACATAAACACCAGATCATCCTAATATCTGAACCTTATGTGTGTCCTTCAGTTTGACTCATATTCTGGTTCTGATCTTAAATCACATTCTTAAGACTCACAGCAATTTTTCCATGATCCTTCCTGATCTTCATACAACCCAGTGCTGAGAATACATTTTATTTCAACTTACACAAACAAATTGTAAAGTAACTACCTTGTCAGGTTGAGTGAAGAAACGAGCTGGTAGTACTGGGTCTTTAGGAGATTCCAAACTGTATGTAGTACTCTTTGACATGATGATATTCATGGCAACATCACACACAGTGTACAGTTTCTGCAATAGTATATTTTTAAAAAACAGATACTTACGCTAGCAATCTAAACTCTGTAAACTAGGAATAATTTCAGAACATGAATCCAGTCTGAATAGTAAACTAATGAAAGCAATAGTCTGTGTAAGCATTTTAGCTTACACTACTGGTTTTGCTCATTTACTTGTAATAAAATTACTAATTCTACGTTAGTAATTCTAATTACTAATAGAAAAAATCATTTGATGCCATCTATAAATACTACAGAAGTTTCATACCTTACCCCTAAATTTTTAAATCAATATGGAACCATAATTATTCACAAAGAATTACATACTTCATTCATTTTTGCATCATCTGGTCCTTGGGCATCTTTTGTTTGTTTAATATTTTCTACCATCTTTCTGATAAATGCATGACTGTTATTTTCATTTTTAGCCATTAATATTTCCAGAACAAACCAAAGACATCTAAAAAAAAAAAAAAGTAAAAAAGAAATATAGAAAAAAATCATCCTTTGTTAAATATAAATGCACTAATTCTAAATATAAATATAACGAACCTAGATTGTATAACTCCAGGAAGAAAAAAAAAAGAAACAGTTACAAACCAGCAGGGAAAAAGAATATGTCACACAAACACATAAAAACAGGTCAACAATGCAGACATGAGCTTATAAGATCCCTTCTTAAAATCTCACTAGATTTCCAAGGAGGCAGGTTAACGGGGAAACACAAATGGTAGAAAGGATGAAGTTATCTTAACCCTCAGCTATGACAGGGAGTTAAAGACTGTCAAAGGAATAGTGGGGCCACAGATCAAGTGAGGCCTCAGATACTCAAGACTGACTACAGTCCTGATGGGAACTCTTCAAGAGAATACAACTGCCTTATTAAATATAAACAGTTAAGAATATTCATTAATAGAAAAAGTCACGATTGACAACTATAAGCATTGTCTTTGCTTAAAAAGGGAAAAATTAACAGAAAGCTTCAGTAGCTCAGTTTTAAAGTTAATTATGTAAAACTCTATTCAATAAAAAATGAAAAGTGTTTTGCCTATGTATTATACAGACAGAAAGGAACAAAGTTATAGTTGATGCATAGAGGAGAAAAGCAATGGGGGAAGGAGAGAAATGTGAAGCAAGGTATTATTCTAGAACAGAAAAGAAATAACCTTTAGGAACTCAGGTACAGGATAAGTTCTTCTGAAATGGCTCCCTGATAGAATGGAGATTACGCATGGCTACACTGGGGCTACTTAGAAATACAACCGTTAAGTGTCTAGTAAATTCCAAAGGATGTTTTATTTGTTTTTAAAATGTTCTCAGAAAGAAGTGGCTAGAAGTTTTCAACAGTTTTAATCACTCTAACACAAAACTAATTTTGATAGAACTAATTTTTTTTTTTTTTTAAATAGAGACGGAGTCTCACTCTGTTGCCCAGGCTGGAGTGCAGTGGCGCGATCTTGGCTTACTGCCAACCTCCACCACCCAGGTTCAAGCAATTCTCCTGCCTCAGCCTCCCAAGTAGCTGGGACTACAGGCACGTGCCACCACATCTGGTTAATTTTGTTGTATTTTTAGTAGAGACGGGGTTTTACCATGTTGCCCAGGCTGTTCTGGAACTCCTGACCTCAGGTGATCCACCCACCTCAGCCTCCCAAAGTGCTGAGATTACAAGCATGAGCCACCAGGCCTGGCCGAACTAATTTCTCATCTTTAAAAAAGGAAACTGCAGTGGGAAAAAAATGGCATTTTTTCCTTTGCCATGAGAATTCATCATTAATTTGATTTTATTCTCCTGAGGCTTCTCAAATTATTTAACTATAAAATACTTCTATAAATTAAGACATTAAGAAATATTTTAATATAATAGGAAACTAAAGGCATCATAAATTAGCTGATTAAAAATCCCAATGGTAATCTTGTATGGTAACTGAACGAGGACCAGGGTCTCGAGCTTATTTAAAGAATTATGCTGGTCTTAAAAAGATTTCTCTAAATATCACTGTATTCCTATTCCCCATCCAGGCATGTACAGTGTTTTCAGTCTTCAAGCAATAATCTTTGAAAGAATTACAAATATTTTAAACTCTAGTTGGAGAATCACCAATTAAGTAATAAGTGGGAGTAGTTCCCCAGTTACGAATTTGGCCCATTGTTAAATGAGGCCATTCTCTTTCTACAGAGGAAGATAGTTATTGCAAAGAAAAATGTGCTTACTACATGAGTAAAAGCAAGATTATTAATTGACCTCATATGAAAATCTACACAGTTTCAGAAGGAAGAAGGAAAAGATAAGAAATGGAATGGAAATTTTAATGAATTACTTCAATAGAAAAGGAACACCAGACTGGTAAAGAAACATAACTATAATAATTATGATTAAGTTTTGGGAAACTACATTAAAAATGTAATATAAAGAGATGGTATGAAAAAAGAAAGACAAGAGAGCAAATAAAGAACCTTAAACGCCTAAGAAATGAAATACATCAATAAACTAATTATAATTGAGATCCAATTATCAGCATTAAGGAGAAAAAATAACTTTCAGAAAATATGAAAATGGGATGGAAAAAGTCTTACTCTTTAACATCTTTAAGTTGTTCAATATCCTGTACTTTGACATAATCTGGGTCATGTGCCAAAAGGTGAATTGTATATGGAACAACATACTCTGGTAGAAGAGACAATAATTTTTCTGAAAAAGAAAAAAAAAGAAAAAGAAAAAAACAAAACAAAAATATCCAGGTTAGAAAACCAAATCTTACACACTCTTTCGTACTATATTTTCTGCATCCCAACAGTTCACCACAATGACTTGAAGAAAAATATATTGAAATACCCTGTGTTGAGGTACCTGATAAACAGTCTATTCATTCATCTACCATGTTCATATTGAAATGGTCTACTAAATACACCATGGGCTGAGGCTACAAAAACAAATATTTCAGTTTTAAAATATATAAGGAAAAAGTGACCCAAACAAACTATATTCAAGAGTGAGAGAAAAAACATCTATTTTTCCTATTAGAAGTGACCCTATGTTTAACACTCTCTTCTAAGCTGCTGAGCAAAATGAGTAACATCTAGTATTTTTCAGAGTCAGTATGGAACAACAAGAGGTTGATACTACTTGTAACAGAAGAACGGAATAAAGGAACAGAGTTAAGAGTTTCTAGGGCATTTTAAATAAAGAAACAGCTATTTAGTTTAAATGCAATTATTTTTGTATGTTGGCTGAGATAAGCATATTCTGTTAGAGAGGTCAGAATGGTAATCCTAATTGGTTTAATAAAGGGTACACATAGACTGGGACTCATATTCTGGACAATTTCCATTTATTTTTCCTATTTTTCAAATAAAAATATAAATTGGATGTTTTAACCTCATGTATATGTGTCAATAAAGCATCAAATTTTCTTTATTTCTATTGCTACATCTACAGAGAACAGTTTGTGTTTAACATCATTCATTTCAAGGCCGATGTGGAAAGAAAAAGGTAACACGGTTCAAAATCTGGTGAAATTAAAATTAAATTCTATCAAATATTTATTGAGTGTTTACTATGTTCCAGGCCTATATCAGAATCTAAAAATATAAAGATGAGTAAGACTAGGTAAAGAGCTCACACTAAAGCATAATCAGAGACAGAAGCTACACTTCAATGTGAAAGGTGCACCAAAGTAAGAATGGCTAACACATACTGAGCACTTCTTTGGGCCATACATTGTGCCAGGACTGTATGTAATTTTTCAAATTCTCACAACAACCACAAGCAATCAGTATAATTATACCAATTTTGCAAATAAGGAAACTAGGGCACAAATGATTAAGTAATCTGACAAAATACGACCAGTAAACGGCAGAGGTGAGATGTGACTGCAGAACCCTCACATTTTCCAGCGGAAGGAAGAAAAAGAAAGAGGGTCACAGTGATGTAGTAACCCCAAAACTGTATTTTAAAGCACTCAAAAGGTGTCAACCATGTTCCTTGGTTTTGTTCATTGTTTGTTTGTCTGGAAACGGGAGGCAATTTCCAGATAGAGTTGACAACAGAGAAAAAAGACTGTTACACAAATTTCAAGTAATCGAAAGTAAATGAAACACAGATTTCACAATAGCAGAAAGCAAGCTTGAAACTCAGGCTGAGAGCAAACTATAAAGGGCTATAAGGTGTTTCAACTTTATCCCACAAGCAACAGAGAATCAACAGAAATTTCAAGCAAGGGACTGATGTGATCTAATCTGTTTTAGAAGGATAATTTTGATAGCAATGTGATACAGCAGGCAGTGGGTCAGAGGCACGGGAACAATGACGACAGGGAGGCAATGTATACAAGAATCCAAGTGAAAATACAGCAAGGTAGAAGAGTAGAAGATAAATGTTCAAGACATTTGGAGAAAGAATTAACAGAATTTGGTGACGGATGAGACGAGGGAAAAACGGTATGAATAATGCCTCTGATTTCTGACTGAGATAAATGGATGGATTTCAATGCTGTTCGTTAAATCATAGAAGTCAAGAGGCACACCAACTAACCTTAATGGGGTAAAGTGAGCAGATGAAAAGTAGGCACGCAAACACCTGATATTAATGTCAGCTACAGGTGAGAACAAACAACAAAGATCAAAGACCTGTACTTTTTTTCAACTAAAATAAGATAATGCTCAGACAATCTATATAAACGTACAAATTTTACTATTCTGTTAAAAGTACCTCCAATGTCACTGTTTATTTTCCTTGGCCATTTAGTCCTTTACATAAAGAGATATAGGTTGATATTTAAGTACCATGCATTTTTTAAATGACCGTTATATTAAATGAAAAGCAGTTATCGAAAAATGGTAATAAGTGTCAATTACAAATAATAAATAACAGTAATATCATATATCATGTTGTATTCTATAAAACTGAAACTAGCAGGCTGAAAAAGTATCCTTTTTATTTTCTTATATGCTTACCACTAACAGCTGCATGCTGCTTCAGATACTCCCGCCTTACATTTATATTTTTCACCAAACATTGCCTAGCATGAGCTCTTCTCTCCTTTACAGGATCTTTTGCACAAAGGGCACAGATTGCCATATACTCAAGTGGAAGCCGTAAACGGGAAAGGCCTTTGTGAAGTTTCTGGGCAAACACTTGTCTTACTTGATAGCATTCATCCTGTAAAGACACAATTATTCCAGATATTATTCAAATGGCAGCAAAGAGTAACAACTTCAGATATAAAATTTTCTATTTTAAGTAAAGAAAAGAGTAAACAGTAGCAAGTTTATCTACAATAATTGCTTCACTGCTCAAAAGAGTGACATGTTGTGACTAAAGTTCATTTCAAAGCTGCAATATTCATCTGGGCCCTAATAAGTACCAGTTAGATGTGTTAGAAAACAAACATACTTTTAAAACAGAAAAAAACTAGTAAATATAAATCTGCCCTAACTTAAATAACATAGAAAAATTAAGGTTTAAACACCATCTCATATATATCTTTTTCATTTACTGGGCAAGATAAAACTGTCCAATTTATACATTTTAGTTCTATCACTGAAAAAAACTATTCATATTAAAATGTACAACTCTAGCTGGGCATAGTGGTACACACCTGTAGTCCCAACTACTCGGGAGGCTAAGGCAGACATAGCAAGACCCTGTCTCTTAATAAAGAAATAAAAAGCACAACTCTGAAGGTAAGGATTACTAATCCACTTCAGAAACACCAAATTATTTTGACTTCTATACTTAAACCAGGCTGATTATTACCCGTGTGCCTGCTTAACTCATACTACTCCCCTCTCCTAAACTACCCACCCCTAGTCTCCTAGCTAACTCCTACTTATCCTTAAAGACAGCTTATATATCAGACAGAAAGCAGTGTGTAATCTGTATCCAGCACCCACCTCTGTGATCTTAGCATTCTGTACTTATCTCCAGCATAGCATTTAGTATAAAGTATTAAAATTAAAATGATTGGTTTAAATGTCTGTCTTACCCATCAGTACTTGTTTCTTGAAGAAAAGAATTGTGTTTTTACCTCTCTAAGCCTAACACAAAACCTGGCACATAGATGATCAGAAGTTTTTCTGAACGACACTAGTTCCCCCTTATCAGTGGAGGTAGAGGATACATTCCAAGACCCACAGTGGATGCCTGAAACTGAGGATAGTACCAAATGCTATATATATTATGCGTTTTTCTAGATATAGATACCTATAATAAAGTTTAATTTATAAATTAGGCACAGCAAGAAATTAACAATAACTAATAATAAGATAGAACAAGTATAACAATATACTATAATAAATGTTATGTGAATGTGGTCTCCCTTGTTCTTAAAATATCTTACTGTGGAAAAGCAAAACCACAGATAGGGCCGACTACTGCACAGGGAAAAGTTCAAACTTTTCTACACGGCCTACAAAGACCTTCATGATTACACCTTACACTCCACCAATTAAATAAGGTATGGTGTGTTTTTTACTATTGTAACAATTTCTTCATCTAGAATGATCATTTAGTTTATCTTCCCCAAAAATCTTGGTCATAACATCTCGTCCTTATCTTTAAATCCTTATTTTATAATCTTTCATTTCATTTAAATTTCAGTTTATCAAAATAGCAAACATCTACTTTTAGAGAAGTAGTCTAAAGAGCTTCTGCACAGCAAAAGAAACAAACCATCAACAGAGTAAACAGACAAATTACAGAATGAGAGAAAATTTTTGCAAACTATGCATCCAACAAAAGTCTAATATCCAGAATCTATAAGAAACTTAAATTAACAAACAAAAACCAAACAACTCTGTTAAAAAGTGGGCAAAGGACAAAAACAGACACTTTTCAAAAGAAGATACACACACAGCCAACAAGCATATGAAAAAACGTTCAACGTTGTTAATCATTAGTGAAATGCAAATGAAAACCACGAGACACCATCTCACACCAGTTGGAATGGCCATTATTAGAAAGCCAAAAAATAATAGATGCTGGTGAGACTATGGAGAAACGGGAGCACTAATACAATGCTGGTGAGAATGTAAATTAGTTTAGCCATTGCGGAAAGCAGGTTGGTGATTTCTCAAAGAACTGAAAACAGGACTACCATTTGACATAGCAATCCCATTACTGGGTATATACCCAAAGGATTATAAATCATGTCTACCATGAAGGCACATGTATGTATGTATATGTTCACTGCAGCACTATTCACAACAGCAAAGACACACAATCAATCTAAATGTCCATCAACAGTACACTGGATAAAGAAAATGTGATACAGATACACCATGGAATACTACATGTGCTTTTTGCAGCAATATGTATGGAGCTGGAGGCCATTATCTTTAATGAATAAAGGAACAGAAAACCAAATACTGCTGTTCTCACTTGTAAGTGGGAGCTAAACATTGAGTACACGTGAACACAAAGAAGAAAACAACAGACACCAAAGCCTTCTTGAGGGTGGAGGGTAGGAGGAGGGTGAAGATGGAAAACTACCTTTTGGGTACTATAATTATCACCTGGGTGATCAAATAATCTTTACACCAAACCCCTGTGACAAACAATTTACCTATCTAACAAACCTGTACATGTACCCCTGAACCTAAAGTTTAAAACACACACACACACACACACACACACACAGAGGCCGGGCGCAGTGGCTCACGCCTGTAATTCCAACACTTTGGGAGGCCAAGGCAAGTGGATCACCTGAGGTCAGGAGTTCGAGAGCAGCCTGGCCAACATGGTAAAGCCCTGTCTCTACTGAAAATATAAAAATTAGCCAGGTGTGGTGGTGGGCACCTGTAATCCCAGCTACTTGGGAGGCTGGGGCAGGAGAATCGCTTGAACCCAGGAGGCAGAGGTTACAGTGAGCCGAGATCGCACCATTGCACTCCAGCCTGGGTGACAGAGCAAGACTCCATCGGGGGGGGGGAAAAATTAGCTGTGGGGAGGGAAGGGGAAGAAGCAGTCTAGTTTTCACAGAAACAGTTACCTACCCTCATATTCCATGAAACAAAGTTAACATAACTCACCCTGCCCTCAGTATCAGTCCCACAGAGGAGAGGAGTCTCTGTTATAGAATTATTATGAAAATACCCAATTACAAAGTGGGTAAGTAAAAATCCACACATCACAAGCGTATTCACAAATGAACAGGCCATTAATTAAAATCCCAATCAAGTCCAAGTTTTTGTCCCTCTCTGACTAATCATTCAGGATGCAACAATACAAGACAAATTAATTGCAATGTCAATCCTTGAATCATCACACAAGTAGCAGGTTTTCAAAAAGTATCAAAGTGATGTTAGAGAACTGGGAAATCATAGGCAACTCCACTAACATAAATAACAACTGAAGAAGAGAAAATTGACAGGAATGATGACACACACATAGGTACTTCAAGAGAATCATGTGAATAAACAAGTATAAAAAGCGCTACTGGGAACTGAGGAAGTCTTCAAATATTTTTCTGCAAAGATGATTATCTTTTTGACTGGTATTACAAAAGTTAAATGTGAAGTAAAGAATAGAGTAATACAATTTTATCTGAAAAAAATGTACCCTCAAAAAAGCAAACACTGGATATAATTGGTTAAACATAAGAAAAAAACAGATGGTGTCTAATATTACAAAGGTCCCCGCCCCCCCCAGATAAAGTTCCAATCAAAGCTTTTATTCACTACTGACTATGAAATTAATTTTAGTCTGCAGCTTAAGTAAATTCACTTTTAGTAGCCTTTTCTAATACAAAGTATCTCAAAACTACCATTAATACCATGTAAACAGTTCAATTAGTTTGTGTATCTCACTGTATTATTGATACATCTCTATTTTCTGTTCTCCTAAGAAATTGTTAGCTTCTTTGGGCTACAACCATGACTTACTCATCTTTGTATTTCCAGAACTTAGAACAATGTACAGCACACAGAAGTACAGAGTAAATCTTTCATGAACTGAATTCCAAGTTCTAAAATATCTAAGTAATTATTAAATTATGTTAAAATTCATATTGTTTTATTAAATTTCTCCAAATGTACTTTCTGTTCAAATACATAACAGCAGCCTCCCAGATACAATACTGCATTTAAAGAGCCCCAACTCAAGAAATAAAGTACATGTAGTAAAGCGCAAAGCATAGTCTTGTATGTATCAGAGGACAGCAGATAAAATCCATAGGAAATCAAAGACTTCTTCCAGCTAAAAGAATCAGAGGGAGTTTTGTAAAGAAGGTTGTGTCTGAGCACTGACTTACAGAAAGGGTTAGGCTGGATGTGTGGAAATGGGAGAGTAAAGAGAAAATTAAAGGCAGCAAATTACAAGGCACATAAAAGAAAAAAAGCTGTTCAGCTACATGAAATGAGGTTAAGTAAAGGAGAGTGTGCTCAACAAGATTTTTAAGTGTAGATTCGGGTTAAAATATTAGACGGGCTCAAACACCAGGTTGTATGTGCAGTTGTTTTTACAAGTACAAACCCCCTAAATATTTTTGGAACAGAGGAACGACATGATCATAACTGTAATTAGGGAAATTTACCAACAATAAAAAAGATTCCCAACAGTCCTGGTGAGAGCTAATGATGATTACAGCAATAAGAATGGTCAAGAAAGTATGAATAAAAATTATATAATGGATATCAAAGGACAGAATTATCTGTACTTTGCAACAAGGTGCAAGGACAAGCCAAGAGTCAAATATAAACCATGCTTTTATGTATAAGAAATGCCATTCAGATTTATTTAACACTTATATAGGCTCTATATGTCAAGAAAGAATAGATCTGGGAACTATTATATTTAACACTTATATAGGCTCTATATGTCAAGAAAGAATAGATCTGGGAAATATTATAAATCTCAATATTATATTCACAGAACATAAAAGTATAAAATTTCTGTTTAGCATTTGAAGTAGGACCTTAGTCTTGAAAAAAACTTAATGTTGCTCATGTAATAGTCACTTACATAGATGATGAGACGGTCAAAGAAGACTGTGTAAGTGAAGAAGTTGATCCTAGACAGATCCTCATAAAACACATACATTAAAAAAAAAAAAAGAGGAAGAGCCAGAAAATGTAATCAGATAAGTAAAGCAACAATCAAGAGACAGAAACGAAATAAGACAGTTTTAAGAATAAAGGAGCAATGAGTTGTGTCAAATATAATGAAGCCCAGTATCACTGGACTTGAGGACTTCGACAGAACATTTTTGGAAAACAACAAAGGCAAATGACAAAATATGAGTAGAGAAGACAGGATAAGAGAGTAAGAGAGACAAAGATAGATTATTCTTTCTTGAGGTTTGGAGGTTTAAAAAGAAGAGATGGGCATGTGATTTAAAGGAAGAACAGAATTACAGAAAAGCTTTGTTTAAAATAGGGTAATTTGATACGTTTCTAAGTTGTGAGAAGATGCTAGTAACTGATTTTTAACCACTGACACATGTTCCATAGTCAAGATAATTCCAAAGCTATCTTAAAGTTTAGGCCATTTGAACTTTCACCTTGGGAATTTGGTGCTTGAGGTGGCAATGTATAACAAATATTTGCTAGAAAAGGAAGTCCTCAGAAGTCAGTAACCGTGGATGCTTTTTACTTATAGTGGACATTTACCTAATGGCTGGCACATACTTCTTATATACTGTAAGTTTCAAATAAAGTCCATTTCTTGTATTTCCATACTTTGTGTTTTTTAAATATTTCCACTTCAATAATGATAGCAGCAAATGCTCTAAGAAATACCATACCAAGAACCTGATAGACTGCAAGCCTTACCATTTTAATAAAATAATTACTTATGTTGGTTTCTTCTAAGAAATGTAATAGATGCTTTTTAAACAATTTTCAGTTTCTTATAAGATTATCTCCAAAAATTAAGTGGGGAAACTAAACCAAGGAAGTTATGGGCTCCCCAAAATTCTTTTTTTTTTTTTTTTTTTTGAGATGGAGTCTCGCTCTGTTGCCCAGGCTGGAGTGCAATGGCACGACCTCGGCTCACTGCAACCTCTGCCTCCTGAGTTCAAGCGATTCTCCTGGCGTGAGCCACCGCGCCTGGCCAAAATAGCTGTTTTTAAAAGACTGAACTACCAGTCTTGACAAATCATTTGACAAAAATGATTACACTTTAAAAATAGATGACTATGTCTACAGAGTTATACATAAGTGGCAATTTAAAAATATGTACTAGAATAAAGGGTGGGGAGGAAGAATTGCAATGATCACTGAAGTAAATTCTTAAGACTACTTGGAAAAGAACAGAAAAACTAAGTGTAAAATAACGAAATTATTAATGAAAAACTCATACTGAAACTATTTTATTTACTAATGTGAAAGTCCTTTTTACTTTTCTCAATGATGCTAAAGACTTCTAAAGTGGTACAGTCCAAATATAAAGTTATTCTAACAAGAAATCCATAAAACTGGAATAGGAATCTGAAAGTTTCACTGCTTATAATCTGAAAACTTAACTCACTGAGTAATAAGGAATGCTTCTAACCTGAAATTAGTTCTATGTCATGTCTTTATAAAAGCATACATTTCGATACTGTTGTTTTCCTTTCAGGAACTGAATACATACAGTCAGTCTTCCTGATTTGCGGATTCTATATTTAGGAATTTGCATACTCATTAAATTTTATTTGTAACACCAAAATTAATACTTGAAGCAATTTTTGGGTCATTTGCAAAGTAAATACACAAAGCAGCAAAAAATGTAAGTAGCCAGATGTGCACATTCCCAGCTAATGTCAAAGAAGGCAACACTGTGCCTTCTTGTTTCAGCTTTCATACGTAAACAGTGTCCTTTTTGAAGTCTATTCAGTGCCACATTTTTCACAGTTTTGTGGTTGATGTTTTTGTTATTTCATGATGAAGTACTGTCTGGTGTTTCAAAGCACAAGAAGGCTCTGATATTCCTTACAGAGAAAATGTGTGTGCTAGATAAGCTTTGTTCAGGTATGAGTTACAGTGCTGTTGGCTGTGAGTTCAGTGTTAATGAGACAACTCTATATAATAAATAGTCTTTAAACAGAAACATACATAAAACAAGGTTGTATATTAACAGGATGATGAAAATGTTGTGGCCAGGGGCTTGAAGGAATCTATTCTGTGAGTTCTCCTAAGAGCAACTGTTCAGTATCTGCTAACTGAATGCCTGTGATAACATTATAGAACAAAACAATTACAAATAAGAAGATCAACTGTACTATGTTAGCAACCCAAAACTCAAATGACAGTTTCAGAACTCTGAAATATTTCTCATGCATAAATTTTTCAGAAACAAACAAATCATACACATTCAAGATTTTAATCTATGTATCACAGTGGATTTTTTTCCTTCCTAAAAGTCAAAGACCTTCAAAAAGTAGTTGTACACAGCCATTTCCTTACGTTGATAGCTAATGCGCATAGCTGATATTGTTCTAATGTGATGATTTCATGGTAACAGGGTTCTTGTGCCAGCTTCACAATAGCACTCCCAGCAGCAAGTCTCAGACGTGACATATCTGGTTTACTGAAAAATGAGTAGAATGAATATAGATTAGCATTTAAAATGTTTGTACAAAATCTTCTGTACATCTAATTTTATTAAAAATTCTGGCACAAAAAAGTTTTAAAAAAATGCTGTGATCTGAATGTTTGTGTCCCCCAAAATTCCTATGTTGAAATCCAAGTACCTAGGAGATAGTATTAGGAGGTGGAGCCTTTGGGGAGGTGATTAGGTCATTGTGGGAAACCCTCATGAATGGGATTAGTGCCTTTAAAAAGTGGCCTGAGAGGGCTTGTTTACCACTTCTGCCATTTGAGGACACAGCAAGAAGTCCAGCAGTCTGCAACCCTGGAGAGGGCCCTCACCAGAACCCAACCATGCTGGCACCCTGATCTTGGATTTCCCAGCCTCCAGAACTGTGAGATATAAATTTCTGTTGTTTATAAGCCTGGTATTTTATTACAGCAGTCTGAGCAGGCTAAGACAGAACATAATTTAGTGATACTGAACACCATATTACACTCATTTAACTTTGGAAGATGTTGTCTAATACCAAAAAATTCTTCTTTTAAACATAAGTCAATGCTAGTGTCACTCAAGTCATTTAATTCCCTCATTCTAAATAAAACAGGTCTTAGTCAAGTGTGGAAGAAATCTGTCTGTATGTTTAGTTGTTAGGTTTTATGTCTACTATGGATTTTGTTGGAGAAATGTTTATGCATAGATGAGGCACCAAATATGTTCTAGCTTGCTAATAAATCAAACACAACTACTGTGCTAAGCACAAAAGAAGAAGAATGAAAGCAGGTGTGGTGAGGAAAACATTACTATTCTTAGCTAGAATTCAACTTTTCAAATATTACCAAGAGGCTCTTTTTAAGTTCAAGGAAAGAAAACTGCTAAAATGAAGCACAATTCATAGAATTCCAGACCAGTAAATACATCTAAACAATCCTTCCTAATATAGTGATATATTAGCTGAAATAAAGGGGATCTTGAACAAATATAAGGAGGGAGAAGTAGTAACTCAAACAGAACTCCCTTTGTAGCTCTATAGTAAAAGATTGTTATTCAACATCCATGCAACAAATCTATGTCTATTGTGTACATATAGCACTGTGGGGTATTTAAAATAAAAGACACAGTCTTAGTTTTCCAAGACTTAATAATCTAGTTGGCCATGTAAAAATATTGACTGGATGCTAGCCAACATTAGTAAGTTTCTAAAGTTGTAGGACCTTGTCTCAAAGGCGTGTCTCATCTCATCAACAACAATATTCCAAGTAGCTATTAATCAGTAAATCATAGTTCTTAGTGCAAAAAGTACAAACCAACTGTTGGATGTTTTCCTCACAGATATGGATAACAGATGCTTCCTGTGTATCTGTCCTTAAAATTTCCCATCTGGACCAGAGGTTTCTATTTAACCTCGTAAACTTTTTTTGTTTTGTTGTTTTTAGCTTTATTAAGCAGAGGAAACTTTTCTTGAAACCAAATCTTACATAGAAGTTTAAGGTGTAAACACAAAAAATCACTTTTGCTTAAATAGGAATGCAAGCTTCCTACTTAAGGAAAGGACAGAGACCCCCACCTACCAACTCCCAAGACTCTACCTGTTATGTCTCTACCAGAAATACTTCTTATTCCAACTCTAGGCTCCCCCTAAATATTCCTGAATGTCATATGGGTTCCACAAAACACAGCTTAAGTGACATTATATACTGGGTATTATTCCAATTACATTACATATTTTAATACATATAATCCTTACATAAACTCTATAAGGAGATACTATTGTTATCCTCAATTTACAGATGAAGAATCTAAGACATGTGGAAGTTAAATAACTTGCTGATAAATAAAAGCAGCTGATGAATGGTGGAACCTCAATTTGAACCTGTGTAGTGTCTTCAATCTGCCTGAATGTTGTAAGCCACCAAAGTATTTTGCCTCTCTGATAAAAGTTTATATAGCTGAATATAATTGGCCAAATAAGAAGTATAAAATAATATAATTAATAAATTGATTTATAAGGCCAAATGTATTAACACTGAGGAAAATTTCTTTACCAGGCTGAGCTGATCAATACAAAATTATTTCAAATTCAGTAAAAATTTTAAATCAAAACATACTTATTATTTGTAAGTCCTAAACATTGGCATATATAAATTATGGGAATAGAGACATGAAAACAGAATAGAATAATTAATTAGAATAAAAGAAAGTAAACAGATACAGAATGAATAGTTTACCAACTTTTTTTTTATGTTTTGTTTGAGAAGGACGTGCCTCTGTTAACATTCTATGCAAAGAATACAGTATAAGCAAAACATACAAGGAGAATACAGTATAAGCAAAACATACAAGATGGAAAGGTAGAAGGCAGCTGGCAGTCATCTTTATATGTTTTCTTATTAAAGTCTTTAGATATATTAAGGAGCACAGAGCTATTGTCCTATTTTGTATTACCAAGGAGGGGCACCAAATGGCACTTGGTTTACACAGAGGACAAACCTTAAATTTTAACTAACACTGACATAATAACCACCATTATCATCAATGCTTCTAATTATTATGTGCTAAGTAGTGTTTTAAATGCCTTAGGTATACTAACTTACTTAGTTATATCATAACAGCTAGATGAGCCAGGTACACATAATTATTACCTCTACTTTGTGGGTAAGGAAACTGAGGGACCAAGAAGTTAAAGCAACTTACTAAAGTTCACCTGACTAGTAAGTGGTGGAACCAGAATTTGAATCCAGGCTCCAGAGTCCAGTAGTTTTCAATCACTACACTCTACTTACTACACCTTTCAAAGAAAATAAAATAACAAAAAACAAAAAAGTATGCTCATTTTCAGTAATTTACTTCAAGTACATTTTTAAAGTATGCATTTATTTATACTTCTGGAAATAGATTCAATAAGTTGCCTTTCACCCAGTCTGTTGTTTCCCCTTATATATTTAACAAGAATGTAAAACACTAGTTATTCACTGGTACACTCACACTTTCATACAAGATATTCTAAAATGTAAGAATCTATTGTTTAAAATATTTACAATGTGTAACAGTACCCTGCCCCAGACATGTGACCGCCACTGTAAAATAACCACTGTACAAAAGCACATTCCAATAAAAATATATGCACATGTACAAAGCAATTCTAATTAAAAAAAAAAAGAAACAGCACTATTCAACAGTTATAAGAGCTGAAATATTATGCAATCCAAAGAACTGTGAAATAGTAATTGCATACCTAATTTTCCCCTGTTCTGTCAAGTCTCCATCACTATGCAATATTGTTGTTAGCAATCTTAAGGTAGAAGTTCCTGATTTACTGTGATTATTTTTCATTCCAAGTAGCCATCGAACCATCATTTTAATAGCCTGAATCTATTTAAGAGACAAGTCGGCAAATAAAACATTGGTACATTTTGAAAGAATTTCTGTATCAACTTTTTTTTAAAAATAAAATGTATTCAATGGATGCTTTTTAAGGAAAAAATTCCTTTCTGTATATATGAAGATAATCTTGAATGTTTTAAATTAAAGATGTTTCAAACCTCCAAGAAAATGGCAAAAGAATGATTTGACTAAAGACTAGCTTGTTCTTTGCTGTTTTAAAATGTTTCCCCAACATGTATTTGATCTTGTAGAACATACAGTAAAATCATGCTTAACCTCTCTAATCAGAAAAGTTAAGTTCCCAACTACAAATTACATTTAATCTTTTCTGCCTAAAAAATGATACCACTCATATTTGTTCTACATTTTATGATTATGAAGTACTTAAAGTATTTTTACACCCATTACCTCCTTTAATGTTTCCAAGAATTCTTTTGAAGAAGTACATATTACCTCTTTTTAAAATGATGTACAAATTATCTTTCACATATTAGCTCAGCTTTTTACAGAGCTAAGGCTCAGATGCTAAGAGGGTCTTCGATAGTGTCTGGCTCACGGCAAAGACTGAAGATCTCTTTCCTGGCCAGTTGGTAAGTATGCCTACCAAATGGTAAGTTGGTAAGTGGCCTACGTTCTAGCCCGGTGCTGCTTTCAAGTATACAAAAACTGCAGCTTGAGACCAATGCCGAGAAAAACTGGTTTATACTGGGACACAAAGTATCAAGCATCATTCACTGATGTAAAGGTGGGGCTATTGTACAAGTCTGCAAAACTAGTATCATAACCTCAAGCTAGAACAATGTGAAAAGGTAGTTCGTAATACGAACTATAAACAAATACACACACACACACACAGACTGAAAGGGTTTATAAGAAATTACAGCTAGAAAATAATATTTAATGTATTTATTCTTGGCCTTCATATCTTGGTAGTGGATTGACATGAGGTCACACTACAGGCCACAGATGGTTTTAATAAATCAAGAGTCTATACCAATGATGAGCAATCTTATAAAACTCCTAATTCAATAAATTATAGGCTAAATTTTTAAAAAATAAAAAGTTTTATTAAATCCCATGGAAAAGATGAACAGGCTTGAAATCTGAATTATCATCTTTACAGAAGAGAGTAAAGTCCATAAAAACTAGCACTGCCTTTTGCCATCAGGGAAGCAGCTTTCAAATCTTCTTTTCTCCTCAAATTAGATTATGTGCAGCTGTCCACAAAATCCCAGCTTTCTCATTATTACCCTATAGTCTCACAGCACATGAGATGTCATACAATAAATATAAATACTTGAGTGATTTTAATATCTTTGCAATAGAAATAGAGATTTTAATACCTCAAATATTACAACGTGGTGACTATATTAAAATCAATAGATCTATGCATATTACTCACTTTGACCATTGTCTCAGGAGATACTTCTTCATCTGGAACCCAAAGTTTAGTTGTCTTTTTCCCTGGAAGCTAAAAATAAACGGAAAAAAAAAAAAAAGGGACTTTAAAATATAAATATGAATTCTCCTTTTCAATTAGCACTTAGAAAATGAATGAAATCTGTACCTTCTGCAGTGACATTTGTTATATATGACTAAAGTACTTCATCTAACCCTATTTACTTAAAAAAAAAAAAAAAAAGGTTGAAAGGCATACCTTCACTAGCACCTATGTACAGCACTTACAGATCCATCACAACTGGTTCTTTCTAGGTCTGTGGTGGGACTAACTCTAACTTCTTACACATCACTCCCTTATTTAGCCCCTTTTGAGATTCAATTATTCAATTCAAGAACTAGGACTTAAAAAAAAATGGAGCCAAAAGGTGTAGCTCTTAAACAAGAGGAAAGGTATTAAAAACAAAAAAATCTTGGGCTGGAGGGGTTTTGTTTCTGTTTACAGCACAACCCCAAACTAATCCTGAGGTGATCATGTGCAAGTACTAGTAGGTAGGTGTTTACAGTCGTAACCAGGAAATTAAAATAAGATGGCAAAAGAGCTGAACCAATCTTGGAACACTTGAGATCCCATTTTTACCCTCAGGTCAAAGAACAGGAATTGAATACCACCTCAGGTAGCCCTCTGGCAACAAAACAGGTAGCCCCAACACCTAAAAAGGCAAACTCCCTCAAACACAAAGAGCTACAGATTCACACACAGTTTAGGACTCATTTCTTCCATTGAGAAGTGCCTTCAAAGTATGAAGTAAAAATAATGAAAAAGGAATCACATTAGGCACCTTGTGATGAAATTTCTAACTAAGGATGTCAAGATCCCAAAAGCTTCCATAGAGAAAAAGGAATAAAAGATTAACTTCAGATTTCTCAGCTGCAAGACCAGATGCCAAAAAAACAATGCTCTGAATTTTCAAGTGACTTGAAACACAGAATTCTAATATCCAAAAAACAGTATTGAAGAATGAACACTAGAATTCAAGACAGAAAGCTTCCAAATTACAATCCATGTTGAAAGAATTACTCAAAGATAACACTAAAATATTTAATTCACAAGAAAAAACTAAATTAGTATAAACTATTACAAATACAAAGAAAAATGAAAACAAAAACCTTACATAAATAAGAAACTATCAGATACTACCAGAAACAACAGAGACTATCAGGTAGATTTATAAATAATAAAGCCACAAAAGATACAACAAAAACAAATGACATATGAAATCTGAAAATTACGGGATGGAAAAATATACCAGTCAAGATGAAAAGCACTGAAGAGGATATGGACTTAAATGGGATACTGATTTATTTTATCTTACAACACCAAATAAAATACAAAATTCATGAACATTTACGCAACTAGCAGAATAACATCGAAATAAAGCAGAACAAACATGATTAAAATCAGAAGATTGAAAACTTCATCACAGCAGAAGATGTGAATATATCTCTTTCAAAAACTGGTAAGTTAGGATGAAAAAGGATAAATACCTAAAATGGAAGTAAATATACAGAAATAAAGTATGCAAGGATTAGAAAATAATCAAAGCTGGTATTCTTTATAATTGACATAATTAGAATTTAGCAAGAAAGACAGATATAAAATCAGAACTACCAAATAATTCACCTTATCAATCATAAACATAAAACATAATCTTAAAAACTTTATTTAGTGCCTAACATAAGTTGTGTGAGAGAAACTTAAAATTTTTCTTTTTAGAGAAAACCATAAAATGTTAAGGAAAAACATCTTGCGGATGGGCAAACAAATCAGTGGAAAAGAACAGAGGCTCTATAGGAGACATGAGTGGTAGCACTGCAGATTACCAGGAGATGGTAAGATATTTAATAAACAGTGCTGGGAAATTTGGTAACCCTAACATGCAGCAAAAACGAAATCCTTATATCACAGCATACAAAAAAACAAGTAAATCAATTCCAGATGGATTGATTTTTGTGTGTGCAAAAAAAGAAAACCTTCAAACTTTTATAAGAACATATGGGAGGCTATTTTCATGACATTAGAGTAGGAAAAGATTTCTTAAGATGTAAAAAGTATTAACTATAAAAGAACAATGATAAATACAGCTACATTAAAAGTAATAACTTTTGTTCAGGCCGGGCGTGCAGTGGCTCACGCCTGTAATCCCAGCACTTTGGGAGGCTGAACTGGGTGGATCACGTGAGTTCAGGAGTTGGAGACCAGCCTGGCCAATATGGTGAAACCCCATCGCTACTAAAAATACAAAAACTAGGCAGACATAGTGGTGGGCACCTGTAGTCCCAGCTACTCGGGAGGCTGAGGCAGGAGAATGGCTTCAATGTGGGAAGTGGAGGTTGCAGTGAGCCAAGATGGCGCCACTGCACTCCAGCGTGGGTGACAGAGTGAGACTCCATCTCAAAAGGAAAAAACAAAAGGAATAACTTTTGTTGAAAGGATCAAAGGACACAATAAAGGAGTGAAAAGACACACAAAAATGAGGTTTTACACACTTGATGATGATACTGTAACATGCACCAGATAAAAGATTAATGTAGGTAAAGATTACGTATGGGAAAAAAACACCAAGGGGAATAAAAGCTAAAATACATCAAAAGGTAATTTCAGAGAGTAGGCAACATGAATGGTGACTAGACACACAAACTTAATTAGCAACCACAGAAATGCATACTGGGACTATAATGAGCTATAATGAGATACTGTATCTGTTAGATATTTTCTACCAACAGTGTATAACATTATTGTCAGATTTCTTAATAGAAAAATAAGTTTTAACAAACATTATAAAAAATGATTAAAAAAAGTGAAAAGTTAAGTATGTCTATATACTGTGATTCATCAACTTCACTCATAGGAATAAAACCTAGAGAAATTCTTGCTCATATGTAGCAGGGGGCTTCAATAGAAACATTCATAGCAGCACTGTCCAAAAGAGTAAAGAAATGGAAATATTCCGCAATCTACTAGAAGAATAAATAAATTATGAGATATTTTCCACAGTGAAATTATAGAGTAACAAATGAATGAACCACAGTTAGATTTAGTAACAAAGATAATTCTTAGAAACAAATGTGGAGTGATAAAAGCAAATCCTCCAAGTCTATTCAGGGTGTGATATAATTCTTAGAAACCTCAAGAACAAGCAAAACTAAACAAGTATGTGGTAAATTCTGTTGCTGTTACAGATTAACCCAAGATTCAAGAGAGTAGATATTAGGGACAGGGAGGAAGTAGAAAGGATTGAAGAGTAATAAAACTCTAAGAACTCTAAGGAACTAAGAGTTCATAGGTGTTCATTGTATTATGAAACATGTTATACAAATGTTACATATATTCCTTTGTACATATCAAATATATAATAAAACAAGTCAAATTAATGGATTAAAATGGTGAGCAGTTCTGTTTCTGACAAGATGTGACTAGGTTGTTTTGAACCAATTTTCATACTGAAACAAACGGAAAGGCTAAACAAAATATTTTTAAAAAATCAGTTTGAAGGGAACAGCTACCAAAGCAGTGAGAATTTGCAGGGCAAAGTTTCAAATGAGGAGGGAAAGCAAAGATTTGAGTCTGGCACTGAGATTAGTTTTTTCACATAGACGATTAATGATTCTGAAAGTGAAAGAAAGGGGGATGAGAAGTTGAGCAAAGCTTTCCTGTCACAGAGCTAGAAGAACAAGATTAAGAATCCTGAGCCCATTAAAAAGTAAAGGCCTTGTTAAACAACCTGGACTTCTGAGTGGATCCCAGACAAATATACTCTAGACATAAGGTGACCAGAAAAAAAAAATAAGCTTGTCAAAAACTGAAGCCAAACTTTCATTTTCATTGAATGGAAGTGATCTGACGATAGCTTAACTGCCTGACAGAAACAAAAGTAAAGCTCTGGAAGAATATAAACTCATCTGAAGCCTCACATTATCTCAACAACTCTTCACACAAAAAGTCTATCACTCAATCAAAAGCAATATATGTACAAGATAAGATTTGACCAAAAATTTAGAGAAAAAAATAGACAAAAGTTACAAGAGATCAAGATGATAAGCCTAACAGATACAAACTTCACATAATTAAGATTTTTCAAGGATTTAATGACAAGCAAATTCTGCAGCAAAACAAAGAGCTATGTTTAAAAACTATAGAATTACAGAATTGAAGTATGTGTATATATGTGAAATTAAGAATTCAATGCATGAGCTTGACATACAATTAGACAAAACTGAAGAGAGTGAACTCAAAGATAGGTCAGAAAAAAAAACAAAAACTGAAGCATGAGGAGGCTGGCAGAAAAGTACAGAAAAAGTGTGTCACACAGCTAGGTCACAGCAAAAAAAAAAAATGTACGTTTAAAGTGTATTAATAGAACTGCAATAAGAAAGGAAAGAGAATATGAAAAGAAATCGTATATGTAAAGATAATGCCTAAAATTTATTTAAAATTTGTAAAAGACTTTCAGCTATATATACAAAAAGAGCTGTAAGCCCCAAGTATGATAACTGTAAAGGAAAGCATACCCAGACACATCATAGTAAAACTGGAAACCAATGGAAAATAGAAAAGACAAAAACATTCACAGCAAAAAGACAAAAGACCTTCAGAGGAACAAGACTGTCAATAAACTTCAAGAAAAAAGAAAATGGAAAATAGAATAATATATTCAAATCATTGATGGGGGAAAATATGCCAGTCTAGAATTCTTAACCCAAAGAAAGCATCCTTTAAAAAATTAAGGTAAAATAAAGATATTTCCAGACAAACAAAAACTGAGAAAATTCATTAGTGGAAATCCAAACTAAAAAAAAAAGTACTAAAGTAGTTCTTT
This sequence comes from Hylobates moloch, assembly GCF_009828535.3. NCBI lineage: Eukaryota > Metazoa > Chordata > Mammalia > Primates > Hylobatidae > Hylobates > Hylobates moloch. Next base: position 88,210,110 of record NW_026652279.1, read on the forward strand.
AGATAGAAAGAAAATCATTACATAGAAAGGAATGAAAAACAAAAGGAGAAAATACGTTGGCAAATCTGAATAAATACTAACTGCATAAAATAACAGCAGTAACAGAACTGGGTGAACAAGAGCACAAAAAAGCACCAAGGAATAAAAGGGATTAAGAGGTTCCTTGTGCTATACTGAAAGTTCAAAGCAGACCAATTGACACTGGCCTTTAATAAGTCAAAAGTCCATGTTGTAATTTCTAGGAAAGCTACTAAAATAATAGCAAAATGTAAAACAGACTGGTAAAATGAAATAAAAATATTTAATCAAAAATAAGAAAAAGAGGAAAATAAACACAACTGACAAGACAAACTGAAAATAAAAAATCAGGTGGCAGATTAACCCACTACTTACATTATGTTTACTTTTTGGAGGAAAAACTTTATCTCATGTTTCTTTTAATTCTCCAGAGAACCTAGTATAGTGCTGTCACAGCAGATACAAAATAACTGGAGACTAACAAAATCATTATTTCCTCTCCCAATGTTTTTTCGTTCTCTCCCAATGTAGGGAAAAGAACAAGTTTATATAGAAAAAGGTAAAACTATAATCATGACAACCATACTATGAGCTGGTTTACCAATCTGCATATTTTTAAAAATAGATGTCCTGTCAAAAATTAAACCCCTGTAAATCTGAAATAGATAGCATCAGGTTATATTTTATATTTATCAAGGAATGTATTTGAGGTCATATGCCTATTCTCAACTAAAAAGATGTTTCAACGTGGTTTTGCTTATAATGGAGACAAGGCTTATTTTTTTTAAACAGGAACACCTAAAATCAAGGCAGTCAAATGGAAGTATTATTGATATCATTTCACTTCTTTCCTTGTTGGATAAAATTTCAAAAGTTAACATTACAAAGAACATGAATCTAAAAAATATAAATTACCCGATCATTCATGAGAAGATCTTTCACAATGAAAGTAGCTACCAAAGATTTCAAAGGAGCAGCAAATTGATCAGGTGCAAGGAGAGCAATATGACCAATAGTAACCAATGGTGTTATGAGATGTTCCAGGTTGCTTGGATCTAGGCTCTTATGCAGAGGCTGAAAATGAGGGGAGGAAAATATATTTCAACTCTACACATATGCAAATAAACTGTTTACATATTTCATTTTCAAATTACAAAATTATAAATTACAAAATTTATTTTGTAATTTATTTTGTAATTCAAATTATAAAAACTACAAAAATTTCAATAAATATACATAGTACAAGTAGTAACTCAAGATTACATTTAGACTTCTGTAGGTTATCTATGTCCAGAAGGCATCAGGTTCAAACATTTTCAGTTTTGCCCAATTCAGTTTAGAGGTAGGGTAAAGAAACATTTCGACACAGACTTCATAGCATATAGTTTATGACCATATACATGAATGTGTTAGATATATATAATAATGGTGCTAGGGCTCACCAATATCCACTTCAATTTCCTGGGCATAAGGATGACTCTACTTGCAGCTTCCTGTGCAGTTAAGTGAGGATATATGAATGAGTTCTGGTCAAGAGAGTGGGAGTAAAATGAAGTATGCCACATATGCACTGAGGTAGGTATGAGCAGTATGTCTTCTCCACAGGCTCTACTCACTGGCTGGCTTGATGCCAAGGATCCAGTGGGATTTAAAGAGAAGTCACTAATCAGAATGAGTCTGTGTCCCTAAGCCACTGATTAGAGGGTCATTCAAACACCCACTAGACTTTTCAGAAGCAAGAAATAAGCTTTTACTACGTCTAGTCACTTGAATTTGGGGATCTTCATTATAGCATCAAATATTAAATACCATAACAAATAAAATGACTTTTGTTATTCTGATAGGAAACCCAACCATTAATATGCATTTTACCATGACAAAAGAATGAAGAAGCTCTTCAAATACTCATATAAAATGATATCAGAAATATATTGTTAAGGCCGGGCACGATGGCTCACATCTGTAATCCCAGCACTTTGGGAGGCCAAGGCAGGCAGATCACCTGAGGTCAGGAGTTCGAGATCAGCCAGGCCAACACGGTGGAACCCTGTTTCCACTAAAAATAAAAAAATTAGCCAGGCTTGGGGCATATGCCTGTAGTCCCAACTACTCAGGAGGCTGAGGCAGGAAAATCGCTTGAACAAGAAAGGTGGATGTTGCAGTGAGCAGAGATCACGCCACTGCACTCCAGCCTGGATGACAGAGCAAGACTCTATCTCAGAAAAAAAAAAGAAAACAAAATATATGTTTGTGTGTGTGTGTGTGTTTTAATTTTTGAAACCAGAAGGGTGACTAAAATATGCCATTGGCACAAGGAGAGGAAAGGGAAACAAAATATGTGTGTGTACGTGCATGCATGTGTGCATGTGCATATTTATATGCCCTTACTTGTATATGAAGAAAATATCTCTGGAAAAGTACATTTAGAAACTAGTAACAATGGCTCTGCCTCTGGGAAAGGAAACTAAGTGGCTGGGGATACATGGGTGGGGGAACTTTTCACTGTATATTCTTTTTTGCATCCTTCTGATTTTGAAGCAAGTGAATATATTTTCTATTAGACATTTTAATGCCACATTTTAATGAAGAACTGTTGCTCTATTCTCCCACATTGAACACCAATAATTGTAGGCTTGAAACGCCAATACAAAACTGTTCTTTCCCAACAAATTAGGGCAATATGAGGCCTTATTTAGTCAAAAATATATTTAAATGAGTTTACTTCTTGCTATTCTTGAAGACTTCCCTCAGTACTTCCATTGCACATCTTGCCAGCCTATTGTTCATATTATAAACAAAAATATCATAGTGTAGTTTTTTTTCAATTAGATTATAAGTTTGATAATTTTCCATAACAAAATCATTTCTAAAAAGCAAAATTAATGGCCAGGCCCTAGATTAGTGGAACCTCAAAAATGCCAGATATTTCTAAGAAACCTTTTCTCAGGAAGCCAGCCAACTGAATGCTACATAGTAGGAGGACTGCAGAGGTTCTTGTAAAGATAAAACAGCAGATACAATATCAAAATGAAAACAAAACTACTCTGAAATTCAACTTATATCAGTGTTTCTCTCATCACCATTGAGAGGAAAAGGAGAGCAACCAAAAAAAAAAACTTTCCTATAAATTAACATCAATTTATTGAAGCCATTCTCATATACAAACACAGACTACGAAAATACCTCCATCCCCAAATACACAAAAATTAAATTATCTGCTATCTACAGTAAAGATGGTGTTTGGAGGATAAACTACTTTTCTTTCTCCTTCAGGTCTTTAACATAATACATGAAAATATGACAAAAGTACCAAGTTTCTAAAACAAAGATATTAAGTCCAAGTACTTATGTCAAGGAGCATCAGAATAATTTCTAAATTGTTTTGACTTTACTCAAGGCTCTTGAACTAAAATTACAAAGTAGGATTTTATGAATTTTCTGCTTAGCTTTTATTTGCAATAACAGTGTTAGTGTTAGGGTCTAATTACAATAGGCAGCAATAAAATTGCAATGCCTGGGTAAAAGTTATTTAGAATGTGGATAAAATAACATAAAATATATATTGAAAAGACACTTTATATCTGACACAAAATTAGGTCAGTCATAAAACCATAAACTTAATTTATATTAACAATTAGTACTGATTTACAAAACCTTACACTTCAATAGTTTCTCAAACAGAATTCAAATTTTTTGATCCTATAAATGAAAGAATAATCATCTGTTACCTACTATCTGTAACTATGATTTTATATGTAATTACCTGTTAACCAAAAAGAAGTCTCCAAATACAAATATATAAACCAATGTACAAAAATATACAATGCTTGATTTCTGAATCTGTTATCATTAAACATTTGAATACTCAGATATTTTCATATTTTAACCCTTATCAATGTTGATTTTACTGATTCAAATTCTGAAAATATATTACAAAATGATGCATCACCAAATGTGAACATTCCATAAAATCATCAATATTTGTTTTGTAACTATGACATATGAAATAAACAAGAAAATTTTTTTCTCATTACCTCAAATATCTGTGCAAACTGGGTCTCTTTACTAGAAAATATCGCATGGATACAATGAATGGCATATTTGGCTTGACGGGGGGGTCCTTTTTTAGATTTGTGATGTAAAACAGGAAGCAAGGCTCTATTAAAAAAAATCAAAGAAAAACAATAAATCAGAAAAATCAACAAGACTTCTGCTAGATACTTTAATATTTGTATTTTTAAGTAATGATTTACAAGGACAGAAAAAGTCACCAAGATTTACTCAAACTCACTTTCAAAGGCCTATGATTTTGCTTTATAAATATTTATATTAAAAATGTAATCCAAACACAAATGTGGTGTTTTTTACTTTTTATTCACCAATAGCAAACACTAACAAGGCTGGTGATTCACACTCTCCTGTTAATGTCGCTCCCAACAGGCCTTTCTCTTTTTATTCTTACTGCTATCATTCCAGCTAAGCTTCTGCCACCTTACACATGTATGAAACTGACACTGTCTCCTCTTTCTCAAGTCTCTGCCTCTTCCAGTTCACCTTTCATTTTGTGCCAGGGCAAACCACAAAAAGGAAAATCTGATTAAACAATGCTTATTAAGCAATATTACATACCAGGGACTATTAAAAGGCTCCAATATTTAACTTAATGCTACTAGCATTTTAGGGACAAGATAAATTAACAAAATAAATGTTATGTTAAACTGTGAGAACTGCTACAGAGAAAAAAAATTTTAAAGACGGAGGATAGAAATAGGCAACAGGGAGGGAGGTATAAGAGAACTACAATTTTAAACAGAAGATCTCCCTGATAAACATGTGAGCAGAGTTCTGAGGGAGGTACTGAGTAAGTCATATAGCCACCTGGAAGAACATTCATGCATCGTATTATTTCATAACTCAAACATTTAAAATGAATACCGAATAAAGGAGCTCTTAAACTATTATACAAACATCTCAAGGCAAAAGAAACTTCCATATCTTCCTCATTGCCTGATACCAACCCAGTGCTTATCACACTAAGAGTAGAGTCTCACAAAAGATACCAAAGGTGAAGTATAATTAAAAGAAATATATTCCTAACATGTAAAGGCCTAAAAATGGAGAATGAAGAGACCAACAAAAACACAGAAAAACAGGCAAGACAGAAAAAGGTAAAACGTTCTTTAACACTATACTGAATGGGCAAAAGTTGGAAGCATTACCTTTAAAAACCGGCACAAGACAAGGATGCCCTCTCTCACCACTCCTATTCAACATAGTGTTGGAAGTTCTGGCCAGGGCAATCAGGCAAGAGAAAGAAATAAAGTGTATTCAAGTAGGAAGAGAGGAAGTCAAATAGTCACTGTTTGCAGATAACATGATTGTATATTTAGAAAACCCTGTCGTCTCGGCCAAAAGACTCCTTAAGCTGAGAAACAATTTCGACAAAGTCTCAGGATACAAAATCAATGTGGAAAAATCACAAGCATTCCTATACACCAATAAAAGACAAACAGAGAGCCAAATCATGAGTGAGCTCCCATTCACAATTGCTACAAAGAAAATAAAATACCTAGGAATACAACTTACAAGGGATGGGAAGGACCTCTTCAAGGAGAACTACAAACCACTGCTCAGTGAAATAAGAGAGGACACAAACAAATGGAAAAACATTCCATGCTCATGGATAGGAAGAACCAATGTCGTGAAAATGGCCATATTGCCCAAAGTAATTTATAGATTCAACGCTATTCCCATTAAGCCACCACCGACTTTCTTCACAAAACTAGAAAAAACTACTTTAAATTTCATATGGAACCAAAAAAGAGCCCATATAGCCAAGACAATCCTAAGCAAAAAGAACAAAGCTGGAAACATCATGCTACCTGACTTCAAACTATACTACAAGGCTACGGTAACCAAAAAAGCATGGTGCTGGCACCAAAACAGATATATAGACCAATGGAACAGAACAGAGGCCACAGAAATAACATTACACATCTACAACCATCTGATCTTTGACAAACCTGACAAAAACAAGCAATGGGGAAAGGATTCCCTATTTAATAAAGGTTGCTGGGAAAACTGGCTAGCCGTATGCAGAAAACTGAAACTTGACCCGTTCCTTACACCTTATACAAAAATTAACTCAAGATGGATTAAAGACTTAAATGGAAAACCTAAAACCATAAAAACCCTAGAAGAAAACCTAGGTAAAACCATTCAAGACACAGGCATGGGCAAAGACTTCATGACTAAAACACCAAAAGCCATGGCAACAAAAGCCACAATTGACAAATGGGATCTAATTAAACTAAGGAGCTTCTGCACAGCAAAAGAAACTTAACATCAGAGTGAACAGTAACCTACAGAACAGGAGAAAAGTTTTTGCACTCTATTCATCGGACAAAGGGCTAATATCCAGAATCTACGAGAAACTTAAACAAATTTACAAGAAAAAAACAAACAACTCCATCAAAAACTGGGTGAAGATGAACAGACACTTCTCAAAAGAAGACATTTATACGGCTAACAAACATATGAAAAAAAGCCCATCATCACTGGTCATTAGAGAAATGCAAATCAAAACCACAATGAGATACCATCTCACGTCAGTTAGAATTGCAATCATTAAAAAGTCAGGAAACAACAGATGCTGGAGAGGATGTGGAGAAATAGGAACGTTTTTACACTGTTGGTGGGAACATAAATTAATTCAACCATTGTGGAAAACAGTGTGGCAATTCCTCAAGGATCTGGAACTAGAAATACCACTTGACCCAGTAATCCCATTACTGGGTATATACCCAAAGGATTATAAATCATTCTACTATAAAGGCACATGCACACATATGTTTACTGCAGCACTACTCACAATAGCAAAGACTTGGAACCAACCCAAATGCCCATCATTGATAGCCTGGATAAAGAAAACATGGCACATATACACCATGGAATACTATGCAAATATATAAAAGAATGAGTTCATGTCCTTTGCAAGGACATGGATGAAGCTGGAAACCATCATTCTCAGCAAACTAACACAAGAACAGAAAACCAAACAACACATGTTCTCACTCATAAATGGGAGTTGAACAATGAGAACACATGGACACAGAGAGGGGAACATCACACACCAGGGCCTGTTGTGAGGTGGGGGGCAAGGGGAGGGAGAGCATTAGGACAAATACCTAATGCATGTGGGGCTTAAAACCTAGATGACAGGTTGATGGGTGCAGCAAACCATCATGGCACATGTATACCTATGTAACAAACCTCCATGTTCTGCACATGTATCTCAGAACTCAAAGTTTAATTTTTTAAAAAAAGAAGACATATAAATTACCCTAAAATGTAAGAAAAACTGTTTACCTTCACATATTTTTTTAAAAAACTATAACAAGAGGACTTCTGCTTCAGATTACAATGGTGTAACTAAGACTATTTACTCTCCTGCCTTAAATGCCCAGAAGAGATAAATATGCTAAAGGTTTCAGACACTAGGGAACAGGCAGCAGAGAAATGTGATCCCTGATAAATGAGAAACAAACTAGAAGAGCTTTATTGCCCAGCTTATTGCATGGAAGTATTAGTTTCCAGGCTGTAGTACAAATGACCCAAATAGAGCCTGGGTTGAGGGAGATAAAGATGGGAGTTCAGGGAGGCCAAGGAAGCTCTGATTTCTAGAGCACAATACCAGAAAGGAAGGAGTTACAAAGGGAAAGGCAGCATGAGCTCTGCTAATCTGCAGAGGCTGGCCCTGAGTCTTTGGCTGGATAATGATCCTCAACTCGTGTTAGGAGAGAAAACTACGTGAGACCAGGAAAAGGACCGTGGAAAGCAGTAGGACAAAAAATTCCCTCAACACAAACAGGGCGGGTAATTACTCATTCCTACCAGACATAGTAGAAAGCCTTTATAATATACAACCTGGAGAAAAATTACTCAATAGAAATAGACCCAAAAATGACATAAGTGATGGAATTAGGGTAGACATTAAAATAGCTGTTACAAAAAACACTATGCTACATAGACTCAAGAAGGTAGAATAAATCAGGAACGCAGTGCTAGAAATGAAAAATATAAAAAATAAAAAATATAAATAGATATAAAAATATTTAAAAAGAACACAAATAGAATTACTAAATATAAGAAACACAATAGAAATGGAAAATAAACTGATGGGATTAAAAGCAGATTATACACTGCAAGAGAAAAGTATCAGTGAACTTGAAGACACAGCAATAGAAACTATCAAAATAAAATGGGAGAGAAAAAAGGGCATGAAAAAATAGTAAGACAGCAGCTGTGATCTATAAGACAGTATGAAGTAGTCAAAAATACCTGTAATTGGAGCCCCAGAAAACAAGAAGGCAGATGGAGAGAATAGAAAAAAAAAAAAAGTATTCAAAATAATAATGGCCAATTTTCCAAATCTGATTAAAATAAACTTAGAGATCCAAGAACCTCAATGAACCTCAAGCAGAAAAAAAGATAAACCATTTCAAGGCATATTATTATTCATTTGGTTAAAAATTAGTGAAAAATAGAAAAATCTTAAAAGCAGTGCAAAAAAACAGAGGAACAAGGATTGATAGAACATTTTTCATCAGAATCTGCAATCCAGAAGATAATGGAGTGACATCTTTTAAACACTAAATGAAAATCACTGTCAACCAAAAATTCTATTCCAAGCAAAATTATCTTTTAAAAATGAGGGAAAAATAAAGACTTTTTCAGACCAAAAAATTCACTATAAAATTCACTACAAAGGGAACTATACAACAAGAAATATTAAAAAGAGTTCTTCCAGAAGAAAAATGATACCAGATGAAAACATGGATAGACATCCAACAAATGAAAAGTGGCAGAAATGGTTATTACGTGTGTAAAAGAAATTTGTCATTATTAATTCGAGATACACTAGACTAGAGTAAAAATATCAAAAACATATTATGGAGTTTATAACATATAAAAACAAAACATAAGACAACAAAACTTAAAAGACTGGAGGAAATGGGCATGGAAGTATAGTGCAGTAAAGTTTTTACACATTAGTATAATTTTATTGCATGTAGATAAACCAATAGTAAAGATAAAATCATAATACTTGATTAATCTCAAAGAAAGCAGACATAAAGAAGAAAACAGAAGAGGAAAACTACCATGATGGTAGATTTAAACCCCACCATATCAATAATTACAATAAGTGTAAATGCTCTAAGCACTCCCATTGAAACAGTTTGTCAAATTGGATTCAAAACAACCAATATAAAAGCAAACAAGGAAACAAAAAACTACAACAGAAAGACAACTAGGACATTTATTTAAAAGTAAATAAAGTTTTTTTTAAGGGTCTTGCTCTATTGCCCAGGCTGGAATGCAGTGGTACAATCATAGCTCACTGCAGCCTGAAACTCCAGGGCTCAAGTGACCCTCCCGCCTCATATTCTCGAAGTACTGAGATTTACAAGTGTGAGCCACCATGGCCGGCCAAGAAACTCACTTTAAATATGAAGTCCCAGGAAGAATAAAAATGGAAAGGAAAAAAAAGGAAAAACATATGCTTTACAAACACTAGGATCAAAGAAAAGAACAAATGGCTACACTATTCTCAGACACAAAAGCCTGCAGAACAAGGAAGATGACCAGAGTTAGGAAGAGACATATTTCATAACAACATTGTCTATTGGCAAGGCTGTGGGGAAGCAGACACTCTTACATACTGCTAGTGAGAATGTAAAGTGGTATAACCATTATGGATAGGAACACAGTAACACCTAGCAAAATTGTACATGCATTTACTCTTCTATTTCTAAGAACTGCTCCCAAAGATAACTGTCAAAAAACACAAAAGGCGCAAATACAAAGCTATTCACTGCAAGACTGTAATACTGAACACAACCCAATGTCCATAAATAATGAACTGGTTAAATAAATTATGATACAGCCACACAATAAATGGGGATCTCTCTATATTTAAATGAGATAACTGCCAGTGCATGCCATTAAAGAGAAAAAAGGTGAAGAAAAGTGTATATAGTTTATCTTATTCATTTATCAAATGTGCATACATATGCAGACAGATATGTGCACGGAAGGGGGCTTTTTCTTTTTTAAGTTTATCTATGGGGAAGAAAGGAATAGGTTAGAGGATTGAGGAACAGATGCTGGACTTCCTGAAATTTATCTTGCTTCCTTTAGATATGTTTAAAGCCATTTCACATTTCATATAATTAAAAAGCAAAATTAAATTTTAAAAGAGCAACCTCTCAAAAAGAATGAAACAAATGAACAAGGATATGTATCCATGTGCTAGCATAACCACCCAAAGAATTATTATTCCAAATAACTTTAAAACGGGAATTTGACTGCAGATCTCTCATATGATACATGCTAAATAAAAAAGAGAACTAGCTAAAAAAGTAAATGACTACTTTTAGGAATCATATTGGTGGTGCTACTGCTATCATGAGACTGCTATGGATGTATTATGGGATAAAGCAATTGAGTTATTATGTAATATTATAGTGTTGTTATCCTGTGCCATCAGGGAAAAAAGAGATATAAATGTAAAATTGAAGTTCAGTAAAAACCATGGAATCCTGAATTTGAACTGGAAGTATCCGTATAAACCAACATGAATTTCATCTTTCAAAAAAGGTATGTCTACTGAATTATCATAGTCATGACTTATACATTAGCAATTAGTACCCACAGGACTCGTGTTGTGATTTCTTAATACCATTCCCATTAAAGGGAACCAGAGCCCCTCGGAGATTGGCCAATTCCAGGTCTGGGGCAGAACAAGTACAAGATGGTCCTGGAATATCCTGTCATACAAGATAGCAAAGAAATTACAGAGATTATTGGGATTGTTCCAAAGGACTCAGGGACTAACTTGAAGAGGCTTCCAAGATTATACACGGGATAATCTGGGCATCAATGCATGCGATCACTATAACTGAATGAAACACAAATATGTGTAAACCCATTATGATTTTTTTAAAAACAACACTCAACTGGTCACCTTTGGAGGACACTAGTCCTTTTTATTTTGAATACTACTAAATAACATTCAAAAAATCAAGCATTTATTCTGCCTTTCCTAAAAAAATATAACACTGGGAAACCAAAGAATCGGTAAGAATTTACTTTTTACAAAAGTATTCAGCTAGGAAATGAAGACGACTGACAATAAGAATATCAAGACTGACTACTAATATCAACAGCTGCAAACATCATAAACAGAGAGATGGCCAGCTATTATGAGCCTCCTGACAGGAAAGCATACCAATCTTATAAAATAGTCCTGTAAAAATAAAAAAAGTTGAACCAGAATCCAATCAGGTCTCTGGATTCAATCATCATTTTAGAGAAAATAAAGAAATATGGCCAGGCACAGTGGCTCACATCTGTAATCCCAGAACTGTGGGAGGCTGAGGTGGACAGATTGCTGGAGCCCAAGAGTTCGTGACCAGACTGGGCAACAAGGTGAAACTCTGTCTCTACAAAACAACATAAAAATTAGCCAGGCATGGTGACATGCGCTTGTAGTACCAGCTACTTGGGAGGCTGGGTGGGAGGACTGCTTGAACCAGGAGATCAAGGCTGCAGTGAGCTGTGATCGCACCACTGCACTCTAGCCTGGGCAATAGAGCAAGACCCAGTCGCAAAAAATCAAAACAAACAACAAAGAAGAACCTATCAAATTATGTCTAAGGGATAAAATTAGCAAAAATCAGTCTATGGGAAACTCTTCAAGAGAAACAACCTGATTCCTCCTGCAAGCGGAGTGAGAGCTAAAGAGAAAGCCCACAAGAAACAAGATACTTAAAAGACACAGCAACCAATCACAATGTATAAATCTTACTTGCAACCTGAATCAAACAATTTTTGAGGAGGAAGGGTGGCTTGAGCCCAGGAATTTGAGACCAGTCTGGGCAACATAACGAGACTCCATCTCTACAAAAAGTTTTAAAAAAAAAATTAGCTGGATGTGGTGTCTGTGGTTCCAACTACTGAGAGGCTGAGGTGGGATGGTCACTTGAGCCCAGAAGTTCAAGGCCACAGTGAGCTACGATCTCACGACTGCACTCCAGCCTGGGCAACAGAGTGAGACCTTGACACAAACAACAACAAGAACACATTTTTTGACAAAACCAATTGGACATTAACTTATTAGTGTTAACTGTGTTTGGGATAAAGATATACAGATGAAATGACAATATCTGGGATTTGCCTTCAAATGTAAGAGGAACAAGGGAGTGTATGGAGGCACAGAAAAAATAAAGATGGCTATAAGTTTATTCATTGTTAAAGCTGGTTGGTGAATACCTGGGGATTTGTATTCTCTCTACTTCTGTATATGTTTGAAAATTTCAATAATAAAACGTGGAATAAAATTCGTATAACTAAACCACTAATCTTTTAGTCTATGGTTTGTGGTTTCTCTGTGAAATAAAAGATTATTATTCTGTGGTTACTTCAGTAACTAAACTTCATAGATAAGACCTATCTTCTCATAAATCAGATTTGATAATGCAAACACCTATAATCTAAGAGAAAAATTATTGTTCACACTAGCAGCAAGTTTAGCTGAGATTTTTCAAGATAGTTATGTGAAACTTTTAGCTCATCCAATGTTTTACATACTCACTTATTTTAAAAGAAAACAAACTGAAACAATGAACACAAAGAAAAAACAATTTTAAGAATTCTGCAGTACTAAGTCAATGAAAATAAAGAACCACCTATGCTGACTGCTTTTCCTATTAAAAAGAATTTCTTATTCCCCCATTAAATTGACTTTCGACCTTCGAGTTCAAGTTTTTTCCTTGATAACAATCATACCAATATAGAAAATGAAAAATACATTCAAATTGAAAAATACATGAAAACCCTAAAGAAAAAACTCAGCGTATCACTACCCTGAAACAATACTGTCAACATTTTGGTGAACACTCCTAAAATTTCTCTAGACATATTATTATACAGACATTAATAAGTAAGGATATAAAATACACAGTATTTGGAAACATTTTTTTCAACCAACAATGTGTATAGAACCTCATTTGTCAAATATTGCTAAGCACTATTCTTTTTAACAGTCACATAGCTCTCAGTGTATGTACAGTGTATGGCTATACCAAAACTAATCTCATACTGATAAGCATTTTAGATTTAAAAATTTTTAAAAACACCTTAACAACAATACCATGAATATCCCTGTGCTGGCTGTTTACATACTGTCTCTGAGCTTTAAACCTATCCTTTCATAATCTGCTCAGAGATCCTGAAGCTGTAAATCTGCAAAGAGCTGGTTTCCTATTAATTTCTTTCACTACAAGACACTAGAGCTTCTTAAGGTGTTCTGAGCAGTAGTTTCACTGCTCCCCACCAACAGCCAGGTCACGCTATACTTTGGCAGTCTGTTAGGTGATACTGACAGGGCTCCTCCACCTCTTAACGTTACTTCTTCCCAATTATCCCACCAGCTCTAGAGGTAGTAGCTGCTTCCACCAATTTGTATCTCTGAATTACCAATGCAATATTTTTCTCTTTTGTCCTTTAAACATCTGTATTAATTTGTTTAAAATACAGTCATGCATCACTTAATAGGGATACATTCTGAGAAATGCATCACTGGATGATTTCATTGTTGTGAGAACATCATAGAGTATACTTACATAAACCTAGATGGTATAGCCTACTACACACCATATGACCTATTGCTCCTAGACTACAAACTTGTACTACATATTACGGTACTGAATACGATATGCAATTATAACACAGTGGTAAATATTTGTATATCTAAACATAGAAAAGGTACTGAAAAAATATGGTATAAAAGATAAAACTTGTGCCCCTGTGTAGTGCAGCTCCATCATAATCTTACGAGACCACCACATACATCTGGTCTATCATTAACCAACGCACCACTATGCACTACATGACTTTATACCTAGTATAGTTTCTGTTTCTCTGACTGAACCCTGAGCTATATGATAGATTATGTGCACATCTTTTCTAATTATCTCTGGGGTAAGTTCCTGAAAGTGCACAGTCAAAAACTATACACATTTTAAGTTTGCATATATTACCACATTACCAACCTAGAAGCATAGCATCATTTTATACTCCCACCAAGACAGCATTGTTGGAATGCTAACTAATACTGGTTGCATCACGTAATTGCTTTTATTTGTATTTCCTTGATTACATAAGCATCTTTTCACGATTTGGAAGGCTGACAGGACTTCCTGCTTATAAATTTCCTGTTCATTCTCTTTGCTAGTATTCTACTATAAGATTTATATTTGTTATTCCTTCATTAAGAATCTTTAATACATTGCAGCCAGACACAGTGGCTCACACCTGTAATACCAACACTTTGGGAGGCCAAGGCGGGCAGATCACTTAAGGCCAGGCAATAGAGACCAGCCCGGCCCACATGGCGAAATCCGGTCTCTACTAAAAATACAAACAAAAAAAAATTGCCAGGGGTGGTGGCACACGTCTGTAATCCCAGCTATTTGCGTGGCCGAGGCACAAAAATTGCTAGAACCTGGGAGGCAGATGTTGCAGTGAGCCAAGAGATCAAGCCACTACACTCCAGCCTGGGAGACAGAGTGAAACCCTGTCACAAAAAAAAAAAAAAAAGGAGGGGGGGGTCTTTATACATTGCAGGTATTAACCTTTCTAACTAATATATACTGAAGATAGTTTTCCAGCGTATCATTTGTGTTTCCAACTTATTTCATGATTTCAGCTTTTATCTAAATAGTGGTTCCTCACCCCCACTAAAATAAAAGGGCAGAGACTTAGCCTGTCCCCTTTATTACAATGTCCTTGACACCTAGAACTGTACTGTACACCTAGAACCGTACCATACACGGTGGGGCAGGGAGTGGGGGGTAACCCATAGATTTTTTTGCAACAAATGAATTTTTTAAAAATAATACAATGTAGGCCAGGCATGGTGGCTCGTGCCTGTAATCCCAACACTTTGGGAGGCCAAGCTAGGCAGATCACCTGAGCCCAGGAGATCAAGACCAGTGTGGGCAGCATGGCAAAACCCTGTCTCTACAACAAATACAAAATTTAGACAAGCATGGTGGCATATGCCTGTAGACACAACTACTTGGGGGGCTGAGGTCGGGGGACTGATTGAGCCCAGGAAGTTGAGGCTGCAGTGAGCCATGACTGAGCCACTGCACTCCAGTCTGGGTAACAGAGCAAGACCCTATCTCAACAAAATAATAATAGTAATAATAATGATAATCCAATCCATCAATATTTCATTCATGACTTGGTATAAGTGTCCCTTCCTCTACAAACAAGGAAGTTATAAAAATATACTGGTTACTAGTACTTTGATTAATCCATGTTATATACTTAAAGCAAATCCATGTTATACACTTAATGCAATAATTTGTCTTTCATTCTTCTGGAATATATGTAAAATCAAAGTAAGCAGTCTATTTTCCTTTCAAAACTGCTTGCTGATTATTTACTAGGTAACCTACCTTTTCCTGACCAATGTATTTGTTAAGTATTATATCCCCCCATCCACCATTATTACAGCATTGCAAATTTCTTGTACACTTTACTTCTAGGTCTTCTGATGTTTACTCCCATAATAATGTAAATGATTGTTGGTTATATACAGAAAACTTTGGATTTTTATATACTCATTTTGGCTACCCCATTTTGAGTAGTTTTTCAGTTGATTCTCCTGGATTTTCCAAGAAAAAGGAAAGCTTCTTCCTTTCCCACACTTGTATTTCTTATTTTATATTCTTATGTAATTACACTAGCTAATGCTTCCAAAACAATATTAAACAATAGCAGAGATAGTGTGGTTTCTCATCTTGTTCCTGCTTTTACTGGGAATGCTACTGGTGTTTTACATGATGCTGCCCATTGGTTTGAGAGATATTAATTATGTTATGAAGGTATAGATTCCTATCTTATTAGATTTAATTAGAAACAGATTGAGTTTTTTGGCCAGGCACGGTGGCTCACACCTCTAATCCCAGTACTTTGGGAGGCCGAGGTGGGTGGATCACGAGGTCAGGAGATTGAGAGCATCCTGGCTAACATAGTGAAACCCTGTCTCTATTAAAAAGACAAAAAATTAGCCAGGCGTGGTGGCGGGTGCCTGTAGTCCCAGCTACTCGGGAGGCTGAGGCAGGAGAATGGTGTGAACCCGGGAGGCGGAGCTTGCAGTGAGCCGAGATCGTGCCACTGCCCTCCAGCCTGGGCGACACAGCAAGACTCTGTCTCAAAAAAAAAAAAAAAAAAATCAGAAGCCCTTTCAGCATCTATCAAAAATGATCTATTGTATACCCTTTCCCTACTTACATAATAAATTATAAACATAAATAGTAGGCTTACTAATATTATACCAACCCTCTCTGTATACTCCTAAAATTAACCATGTTTGGCCACAATATATTCTCGTTTTATTATTTAAATTCTCTTTTTGCTAATATCTTACTTATACAAAAATCACATATTAGTAAGATTTGTCTTAGGGTTTTTTTGGGGGGGTGGGGAGGATATCTTTTACTAGGTTTTAGTATTCATGTTAGTTATCCTGGCTGTAAAGAAAATGAGTGCTTTCTTTTCTATACTCTGAACAATTAATTAGAATTCCTGGTTTCTTATAGATTTGCAATATCTCCCTCAAGACACAACTTAACGCTGGTGCTTTTATTAGCGAATAATGTTTCAATTTTTTTATAACTAGAGTCTGTTAGGTTTTTGTCTTTCCTTGTCTTGAACTTACATCATTCTTAAAAATCCAGGTTTTCAAATACATTTACATAGCCATATCTAAAAGTTAAATAATTAGAGTAAAATGATAGGCAAAGACAAATCAGAGATATACAAACAAAAAGAAAACAAAATCTAGATTTAGAGGGCATAAGCAAAACTGAATTCCAGACGGAAAAGCATACAACTAGGTAGACAGGGTAACCTCATGATAAAAAAGGGGTGGTACATTTACTGAATCCTGTATACTTAAGTATATCCTTCATTTGCCCCTACTTAAAAATAGCTAGGGCTGCCTAGGAAATTCTTTAGTTATACTGTTTTTTCCATCACAACTCTCCAGCTGTTGAATCATTAACTTCAGAAATTGTATGTGGTTTGAAAAGTAGTCAGCCAGCTTCATTATTTTCCACTGCACTGACCTAACTATGTTGCGGGAAGTCAGGGACCCCAAACAGAGGGACCAGTTGAAGCCATGGCAGAAGAACGCAGATTGTAAAGATTTCATGGACATTTATTAGTTCCCCAAATTAATACTCTTGTAATTTCTTATGCCTGTCTTTACTGCAATCTCTAAACATAAATTGTAAAGATTTCATGGACACTTATCACTTCCCCAATCCATACCCTTGTGATTTCCTATGTCTGTCTTTACTTTAATCTCTTAATCCTGTCAGCTGAGGAGGATGTATATTGCCTCAGGACCATGTGATAATTGCATTAACTACATACATTGTATAGCATGTGTGTTTGAGCAATATGAAATGTGGGCACCTTGAAAAAAGAACAGGATAACAGCAACTGTTCAGGGAATAAGAGGGATAACCTTAAACTCTGCCCGCTGGTGACCCAGGCAGAACAGAGCCATATTTCTCTTCTTTCAAAAGCAAATGGGAGAAATATTGCTGAATTCTTTTTCTCAGCATGGAACATCCCTGAGAAAGAGAATACGTGCCTGGAGGTATAGGCTTATAAACAGCCCCCCCAGGTGCACCTGTCTCTTATGGTTGAGGCTGCAGAGATGAAATAGACTCCGTCTCCCACAGCGCTCCCAGGCTTATTAGGAAAAGGAAATTCCCGCCTAATAAATTTTGCTCAGACTGGTTGATCTCAAAACCCTGTCTCCTGATAAGATGTTATCAATGACAATGGTGCCCGAAACTTCATTAGCAATTTTAATTTCGCCTCGGTCCTGTGGTCCTGTGATCTCGCCCTGCCTCTACTTGCCTTGTGATATTCTATTACCCTGTTAAGTACTTGATGTCTGTCACCCACACCTATTCACACACTCCCTCTCCTTTTGAAAATCTCTAATAAAAACTTGCTGGGTTTTGTGGCTTGTGGGGCATCACGGATCCTACCAACGTGTGATGTCTCCCCCGGATGCCCAGCTTTAAAATTTCTCTCTTT
The DNA here is from genome assembly GCF_009828535.3 of Hylobates moloch. Classification (NCBI taxonomy): domain Eukaryota; kingdom Metazoa; phylum Chordata; class Mammalia; order Primates; family Hylobatidae; genus Hylobates; species Hylobates moloch. The sequence goes on from NW_026652279.1 coordinate 88,228,317, forward strand.
TGTACTCTGTCCCTTTATTTCTCAAGCCGGCTGATCCTTAGGAAAAGTAGAAAAGAACCTACGTGATTACTGGGGCAGGTTCCCCGATATAACTAGTTTTTCTTGGTATTTGTGAAATCACTTTTGCAATCCCTGAAAATTTAGCAAACTGCACCAGTATATTTTCCAAAAATGAGTCTTCATCTCCAGATTCATATTTTAAATCATTCAAAACAAATTTTTATTATTATTCTCTTGAATATTTTCCACTTCCCATTATTCTACTGTCTTCTCCAAAGATGTCAATTATGGTTTTTCACTATCTGCAATTCATTCCCTTTAACTCCATTTTTTCTCTCCAATTTCTCCATATTCTATGCAGATTTCCTCAAGACAAATCTCTAGCTTACTGATTCCATCTTCCACACTGTTTATTCTGCTTCTTGCTACTTATATTAAATTATATTCTATAGTCAATATCCTTAGCTCTTTTTCATGTATTACTTCATTTTTGTTATCTTTTTTCTCTCATGTCATTTGCTGTTTACCTTCCTTGGCAGCTTAAATAACTGTCTAAGACAGTTATTTAAATATTGCTTATCAGTTACTTTGGAATGCTAAGATATTTACATAGGTTTTGTGTTTGTTAACTTGCTTATCTGTATTCTGTTCATTCATCTTTGAGTAAGAAAAATTCTCTCTGGCTTTGCTATTTAAACAAAAGTATAGTTAGCATCTCCCAGATGACTGAACACTTCTTTAAAAAATTAACATCAAAGCTCCCAACTCAGGCTACTGTTGCTTCATCACCTAGCTAAGTAGCATAGGAATGGAAGTTAGCACTAAAGGTAGTAAGTCCTTTTTCTCTGTGTAATTTATCTCCAAATTTGCTAAAACTCTTACAAGGATAACAACCAGTCACTTGAGCTATGTGTACATCACATGCTATGACAGGATCCTCAGTTTTGGCACATCTAACTACGTTTAGGAGAGTCAGACTCCTGAGAGACTAGCTGAGACACAATGGAACTCATATAACTCATCGTTATAGAACCCCATAACTCATCATCATTTTTTGTTTAATGGGTTAAGCGTATAATTTTCTTCTGTTCCCGTAAAGTCGGTAAAAAGATATTTCCTTCATGATTTTCCTTAGTCTTACCTCATCACTAAACTTTGCTCTTCCTGGTAAACAGGTTGACCTAAAGAAAAATACTATGACCACAAAGCCTATTCTTTAGTCCTAGTACAGCTAAAACCAGGTTTTCTTTCTTTCTCTTAAAGTGTGTCCATACAGCAATATCCTCCCTCTAAATTAGCAAATAATAGGACACTTACAGTACACTGCCAATACATATCCCTTGTCAGTGTTCTCACTTTCAATACAGTCTTAATGGCACATCTGGTGCCAATTCTGTCCAGTTTGCGGTAGCTTTACTTAGATACATTTTTCTTTAGGTTCTTTTTAATTATTTTCATGAATTCAAGGGAAGACAGTTTAATCAACATTCTCTTAACTGTATTATTTTTCCTCAAAATCAACTCACCCAATTTAATAATTTAAAACATTAAATCTACAGATACAGTTTATCTCCTGGAAGAAATTATTATGAGTTATTTCATCAAGAACAGTGTGTGCACACTGTAGGAATTCAGTATCAGCTGAGTTAATTCTCCTCATGAGAAGTATCTTAAATATATTCAGTATATAAATCAAATATTTTAAATACTTCAGTTCCATATTAAAGCAATACATTTTAAAATGCTCCATGTACGTTTTAAAACGTCCACCTTTTGACCCTGTTCTTGTGGTTCTACAAATGTATCAAACCATGTTTCTTTAAAATATAAAAGTTACTAGGGAAAAACAATCTAGAATGAAAATAATAAAACCTCCAGGGAATAAGCCAAATTTGAACTTTGTCGATGCTCTAATTAGAAAAGAAACTGCTGTAATGGATATCACACCATAGGCACTGGAGCCAAACAGGCCTAAATTCAAATCCTGGCTCTGTCACTTGCTAGCTATATGACCTGGATCCATTTACCACTGAACATTAGATGCCTCATTTGGAAAACTAGGATAATAACCGCACTTCACTGAATTGTTACAATGTTTAAATGAGACAGTATAATAAGTGGGCATTCAGCAAATGATATATTGTTATATACACTTTATACATAATGTGTGTGTATGTATACGTATTACATATGTGTGTGCGACAAATACACACATACACATACATACAACCAAACTCTCATCTCTGATCTGACTAGGAGAGCCATAGCACCACCCAAAGGGAAGCTTATGCTCTGGGATTACTTAAAAATTAGAAGTCAAGGCCAGGCATGGTGGCTCACGCCTGTAATCCCAGCACTTCGGGAGGCGGAAGCGGGCAGATCACCTGAGGCCAGGAGTTGGAGCCCAGCCTGGTCAACATGGTGAAGCCCCGTCTCTATTAAAAATACAAAAATTAGCCAGGTGTGGTGGTGCAGGCCTGTAATTCCAGCTACTCAGGAGGCTGAGGCAGGAGAATTGCTTGAACCTGGGAGGCAGAAGCTGCAGTGAGCCGAGATTGGGCCACAGCACTCTAACCTGGATGACAGAGTAAGACTTCAAGTCAGTTCCAGACAATAAGGTTTCTTACTCTTGCCAGAAAGACTACTGTTATAAAATTTTAGTATGCTTCTATTACCATTTAAATAATTGCCGGCCAGGCACAGCGGCTCACATCTGTAATCCCAGCACTTTGGGAGGCTGAGGCGGGCAGGTGATATCACCTGAGGTCAGGAGTTCAAGACCAACCTGGCCAACATGGCAAAACCCCGTCTCTACTTTACAAAAAATTAGCCGGGCATGGTGGCGGGTGCCTGTAATCCCAGCTACTCAGGAAGCTGAGGCAGGAGAATCGCTTGAACCTGGGAGGTGAAGGTTGCAGTGAGCTGAGATCACACCACACTACACTCCAGCGTGGGCAACAGAGTGAGGCTCCATCTCAAAAAAAAAAAAAAGAAAGAAAGAAAATAGTAATAATGCCTTTGTTCTATTTATCAGCAGTTTCTAGAATTAAGTACACATGAAAAGAAAGGAATAACAAAAATTATATCTGAAACTCTAATTGCGAGCTAGCTTTACTCTCAGTCTCTTTCTAAGGAAAAGACCCATAGGCAATTCTTCTCCATATAAAAGCATGGTACCCCAATCACAACTAACCAGACTAATAGGTAAGCCAGAAGTGATGAGGTAGAGGTGAAAGCAACCACCTATGACTATGCCAGTATTAGAACCACCTATTCCATCTTCTCTCCAAGAACTAGAAGAGATATACATAGAGAAGTAAGCAGTGCCATGTAAGAAATGAAGATTTATTCTTCTGATTATAAAATCTTGAAATATGGTTATCCCAGGATAACAGCTCAATTTGCAATTATGGGAAATACTGGAACACAGAAAAAATTGCACTGCTGTTAAGGTAAGTATTCCATGCTTCTCTACTTCCCTGTGTCAATTAAAGCACTGCTTCTGAATTTTTTTTGTTTCAGTACCCTAAATCACAGAGGAAACTAAAGAATATCATGGATAGTCCTGATGAAATTCCTTTGAAATTTCCCATCATACCTTAAATTCATATGAATTGTTTATTCTGTGCCATAATATACCAGGGACTATCTAACTGATGCATCAGAAAGATATGCCATGTTTATCCCCCACATTCATGCATCTTCTAAAATACCAATCAACGCTTTCTCCCAGGAAAGGAGAATCTAAACTGAACATTACAGACTTAAGATAACCTAGACAGTTTTTCCTCAAAACTTGAAAGATTCCAATTATTACATAAATCAAGAAATAATTATGTTTCTGATGTCCAGAATATTTCTGAAACTAAACTCAACTCACGATCTGATGTGTGGAAAATCCTCTTCAATTTTGCTTCCTGTATTTTTGAAAATTTGTAGTGCAGCTTCTGCTACTTTTTCATCATCCATTTTCAGACAAGCCAGTAATGATTCAAATGTTTCAGCAGAATGAAATGAGATGGGATGTGTAAATGAGAGTACCTATAAAATGAATCATAAAAATGATTTGTAAAACTTTTTCATCTTTATAATACAAATTCAAAATATTACATATTAGAAATACTATAAATCAAAGTCAATTAAAAAAATTATGTTAACCAAAATCTGAGAGCACTATAAATAAAATTTAAAACATACTCAACTATGTAACGGAAATGTTCTTCTGTAGGAAGATTGTATGAGATAATGAAGTAATTTCTTCCAAAATTAAATTACATGTTAATATAATTTTAGTCAAAATAATTTAGATTTTGATTATTGTTCAGGTTTTTTGGTGGAGAATGAGAGGAGAAAAGGGGACATGAAGAGAGAATTTAACAAAACATCTCTCATCTTCTCAATAAACATCATTAGCAGAGACTGAATAAGAAGAGAATAAACTAGACTGACCAGACAGTAAAGAAGTCTATAAAGTTCCAATGTCCAAATCACAATGGTACGAACATTAGAATAATCATGAAACAGAAAATGTAAGGCAGTAAGTAGACTCTAGAATATATAAAAAATTACATTATATAAATTGTAAGCGATTACAAAGAAGTCAACAGAAAATAAATAGTCCTGGGAAAACTGAATAGCTGTTGGGAGAAAATCAAATTAGACCCCTCGCCCCCACAACACACTTTCAAATTAAATTTCAGATGGGTTGTGTTTAAGATTTTAAAAAACAAAAACAACAAAAACCCTCTGTACAAGATAGGGTTTTTTAAAGCATAAAATAAACAAAAGGAATCAAATGTGGAATGTAAAAAAAACAGCAGGCAGCAGAAAAATATACTAAGTATAATGTCACATTTATAAGTTTCTAAAATAATCAAAATAAGCAACATGTTATTTAGAGATACATACACAGATGATAAAACTATAAAGAATATTGAAAGAATAATAAATCCAAAATTCAGGACAATGATACCTGGTAAGGGGATGTAAGTAGGCAAGAAAAAAAGACTACTCAGGGAACTTGAACAGTATTTTTAATATTCAATTTAATTTGACACTCTATTTACTTTTCACTTGTATTCACTTGGTTACTACACTTCATAATTTACATATAAGAGAATACATGTTTATACATATATCAAATATGTCCCAGGAAAAAGCAAAGGAAATAAAAAGCTCATTTAAATCAGTTAAAAAAAAAAAAAAAGATAGAGATGTCAGTAGATGTATGAACAAAGGACAAAAATGATGAATTTATCATAGGGAAAACACAAATGATTAACATACGGATGGTGGACCTCACTAGTATTAAATATGCAAATTAAAACATTATTTTTGCTTATCAGATTCGCAAATCTTTTAAAAATGTATTATATTCCATATTTTGAAGGTTAAAAAGACGGGTACCTTCACATACTAGTGAAGGGATTATATATCGGTAAAATTTCCCTGTACAGCAATCTAAATATATATTGCTCCAAGAATTTTGAAAGTGGTCACTCTCTTTAACTCAGTAATGCTCTCCTAGTTTTCTAAAAAATAAGATATTACCAAGAGATCTTACGTAGAAACATTCAGCTTAGTGTTGTTTGTAAGAATAAAAGTAGAAAAGTCAAAATATTCAACAATAGGAAAATACTAGTGATACAGAGAAAGGAGAGTCCCAAAGTGAGGATTAGCCGGCAAGGATTCTTGGCTTTGCCAAGGAAAGAATTCAAGGGCAAGCCAGTGATAGGGTAGAAGAAAATAGCTTTACTGAAGCAGCAGTCTTACAGCTCCGGAGGTGTTACGTACACCTCTATGACTGCTTCTGCAGAACAGCACTATCCCATAGGTAGGATGCAGAGAGTTGTAGCTCAGGGCAGTTTTACAGTAATATTTATACCTACTTTTAATTACATACAGACTAAGGGGCAGTTTATGCAGAAATTCCTAGGGAAGGGGGAGTAGCTTTTGGGTCATCAGGTCATCACCAAGGAAAGGGACAGTAACTCCCAGGTATTGCCATAGCAACGGTAAAGTGACAAGGCACGTTGGTGGGTGTGTCTTGTGGAAAGCTGCTTCTATCTTGCCTTTGTTTTAGCTAGTCCTCAATTTGGTCTTGTGTCTGAGCTCCGCCTCTGGAGTCCAGTCCTGCCTCCTACCTTGGTAGGATAGTATGATACCCCAAATATGGGCTAATCACCATTTCAAAAATGTTTATTATTATTTTTACTATGAGCTAGGCATGGTGCTAAGAAATTCATGTACAAGCTTTAACGTCCTTTGCGAGACAAGTACTTTATTATTATCTCGATTTCATATGAGGAAGTGAGGCAAGTAATGTGGTCAAAGGCAGACAGCTACTAAATGACAGCTAAAAACCAGATCTGCTTTAGACACTCTTAAAAAAAAACTCTTGAAAAACACCGAGAAAAATGCGTATACTTTAATAAGGGAAAATAGTCAAGGATACAAAATTATATATTCAGTTTGATCTCAACGATCCCAACTATGCATTTGTTGAAGATTAAAAGGAAACAAAAGAAACTAATGTTTATGGATGATCAACCTATGTTTTTTATAATTTTATATAAAGTTGTCAATAATGAACTAATATTTTTACAATCAGTAAAGGACAGAATATTTTATGAAACAAAAAAAAAACAGAGTTTTAGAAAGAATTTGGCTCATTCTACAGTAGAGTTGTACCTTCTTTGCTCACTAATGACACCCTGAATTATATTCCACTATTTTAATATAATTAGTACTAGGCTAGATTATAGCATTTAAACCCCAAAATAATCAGATTACATGTAAGAATAAATATGCAACTTCTAAATCATCTAAAACAACTGAGAAAATTTTACTTTGGATTATACAAACTTAAGAAGAAAACATCAAGAACAAATAATATAAACTGTATACGTTAAACAGATATCTAATTAGGCACTTAATTTTAAATAGATACTTACCTTAAGCAGTTCAAGACCTGCTCTGATGGCTTGATCAGTTGGAACACCCTCATCTTCATCATCTGCTGTTCCATCTATTGATTTGTTCACTTGTTTAATAAGAGCACTAAAATATGACCAAAAAAGTCATTGTTTCAAATGTTACTAGCAATGTCTAAGAAAAATAATCCTGTGTTACATATATGTGCACATACATATATATACATATCCGAACCAAATACAAATTTGATATAGCTGGTTTTTAACACTACTGCAAAAGAACTATAGTATTTTCAGATGTTTCTTTTCAAAAACAATTCTTTTCCCTTGCCCATTCAAATGAGGTCAAAATGTTATTCAATTTGCTCTTTATTAATGCTATCAATATCTTTATTATCATCTTTTCCATGGCAGGTCTGAGCCCAAACACATAAATGACAAATTATTTTTAATTACCTAAAACTGATTATTAGTCCAGCAAGTAGAACAATATACACAGAAATAGAAAAGGATAAAGGAAACATTAAGCACTTCTGAACCATTTACCAAATATTACTGTGTGTCAGGCACAGCTGTCAGAGTCAGAAATATACCTAGGCCTCCTCCTAAAAGGTGTAAGAATACCTAGGTAACAGACATACAATAAAACCTCATTATAACATCAGAAAAGGAACTACAATAGATCAAAAGGAAACATGATGTTTTCAAGCTTTCTTCTAATAAAAACAAGCTTATTTTATTTATTTATTTATTTATTTATTTATTTATTTATTTATTTATTTATTTATTTTTGAGACAAAGTTTCACTTTGTCACCCAGGCTGGAGTGCAGTGGCGTGGATCTCGGTTCACTGCAACCTCCGCCTCCTGGGTTCAAACAATTCTCCTGCCTCAGCCTCCCAAGTAGCTGGGATTACAGGTGTACGCCAACAAACCCAGCTAATTTTTATATTTTTAGTAGAGACGGGGTTTCACCATGTTTGTCAGGCTGGTCTCAAACTCCTGACCTGAAGTGATCTGCCCGCCTTCGCCTCTCAAAGTGCTGGGATTACAGATGTGAGCCACCATGCCCGGCCAAGCTTGTTATTTTAAAATAAACATCTGTACCCAGGCACAGTGGCTCACTCCTGTAAACCCAGCCACTTAGGAGGCTGAAACAGGAGGGTCACTTGAGGCCAGGAGTTGAAGACGAGGCTGAGCAACATAACAAGACCCTGTCTCTACATAAAATTTAAAAAATTAGCCTGGCATGGTGGTGTGTGCCTGTTGTCCCAGCTATTTGGGAGGATCACTTAAGCCCAGGAGTTTGAGGTTACAGTGAGCTATGATGCACCACTGCACTCCAGCCTGGGTGACAGAGTGAGACTCCATCTCTAAAAATATAAATAAACATTTGTAATGCATTGACAATTATCTAAAATAATCATTTACACTGTTGGGTGAGTATTTGTCCTTTTTATAAAAAACACCACCAGAGACAGAAAACATACCAAAATACAAGAAAATTCAATTATTCAATGTTCCTTAAAATGTTTAGTAAATATGTTTCTACAAAAATATTATATATTCAAATTTAAGGTCAAGTTAGGAGTTAAATATATCTGTCCCCATTATAGGGTCCCCTTAAACTGATCATCTCTTTAACAGCTGGTATTTCCGAGGGTGTTTTCTCTTTTTCTGCTCATTTTCCCTAATCAACTTATTCTCTTATCTCCAACTATTCCAAATACAAATCTTCAATCTGAATCCTCTTTTCATATTTTCAGTAGCCCCAAGATTTTTTAACCTAGATATACTGCAGGAATGAAAACTATCACATTTCCAAAAGTAAACTCATTTTCTTCCACGACTGAGAATATGAAGCTCTCAGTCAAGTGAAGCAAGTAAACAGTAAGTTAAAAAACACATTAAAAAGATCATCAGAGAACAAGAGGGACTACAAAAAAAGGCCACAACAAGAAGAAAAGTTCCATAGCCAGGGTAATTAGGAAAGGGATTTCTGAGGAAGGACAACTGAACTACTAACAGCCAGGCACATGAAAATCTATGGGAGAGCACCTACCTGAAAGATCAAAGAAAATCAACTGAAAAACTATTTTAAAATACCAAGAATTCAGTGGGGTAAAACAAAACACTCAAAAATCAATAGCACTTTTCTGTATCAGCAAAAGCTACCTAAAAAAATAGAGAGGAGAAATCTATTCACAATAACAAGTCAAAATATGAAAAAAAGCTAAAAAGTTGTAATGTACAGAATCTCTATGTCATTTGGTATGGGACAAGATTCCACAGGTACATACTAAGTCTCATATGGAAGAATTAATTAGTGCTTGGGAACAGCCAATAAATTTTACGGAAGGAGGGATGAAAGAACTTCCTCTAATGTATCACAACCTCGGAAGACTAAAGAACCAGTGAATCCAGTAAGGATCCAAACCATGTAAGAATTTATGCTATAATAAAGGAACACCTCAAATCAAATGAGAATCAATTTCTCTGTAAATGGAGTTCATACAACTATCTACCATGTGCCTTTGAAAAAGACTGGGTCATCGCTTCTCAGCCTTTTGGCTAGGATCAAGTGTAAAAAGGACTGGGTCAAGACCGGGGCACAGTGGCTCATGCCTGTAATCCCAGCACTTTGGGAGGCCAAGGCGGGCAGATCAGTTGAAGCCAGGAGTTCGAGACAAGCCTGGGCAACACGGTGAAACCCCATTTCTACTAAAAATACAAAAATTAGCTGGATGTGCTGGCACATGCCTGTAATCCCAGTTACTCATAAGGTTGAGGCGGGACAATCGCTTGATCACAGCAGGCGGAGGCTGCAGTGAGCTGGGATCAAGCCACTGCACTCTAGCCTGGGCAACAGAGTGAGACTTACTCAAAAAAAAAAAAAAAAAAACCAAACAAAAAAAAACCAGACTAAGTCTCTATGTCCACCTTACACTAAATTCCAGACTAATTACAGATTTAAACGTAAAAAAGCAGAGCTATTAATATGATACCAAAGGCTGAAATAAACCACAAAGGAAACGACTGACATTTACTTATACAATGTAATATGTGTTAATTGCAAACAGATTTAAAAGGTGATTCAACTGCGTGAACAGCCTTATTTTATAAAGCATTCTTATAATCAATAAGAAAAAGACAGTTTCACTGAGTCCCTATGGAAAAATAAAAGGCATTCTCCAAAGGGATAAAATTAGCGAAGACATAAAGGAAAAAAAAAGTTGAACCTTATTAATAATTGCTCAACTTTTCTATTTGAAACACAAAAAAAATTTTTAAAGGGTACATCTCTTCATTCACCTACAAAATGACAAATATTGAAAAAATTAACAGCCACTGTTAGGAAGAGTCAGATGAAACGGACATTCACTGACTACTATAGGGGACTAAAAGTAGAATCTTTGTGTACAGTGTAGTGGTTAACCAAGTGGGCTCTAGAGACAGACTTCCTAGGTTTAAATGTTGTTTTCCGCACTCCAGCAGTGGGGAGGTTACTCACCCTATGTGCAATTTACTGCTCTTTATCTGTAAAATGGGAATAATAATAGTTCCTATCCATGAAGAAAGAAGTTAGTTAAAACATAAATTCTTAGAATAACACCAGGCACATTATAAAGCACTAACTGCTACTTGTTTTTATTGTTTATGTTTTGACATATCTTCTAGATCACTATGACCTTCTGATTCCTAAAGCCAAGATCTATTCCTGGTTTTCAGTCTCTTTGTCCACCATATACTTTACTTCTGAAAACCTCCTCCATCTTAACTCAAAACATTACAATAACCTGGTCTTCTTACAGTTCTACAATTTCTCTACTGTAAAAAAAATTTCCAAAGTTCTGTCCATGATCTTTTTACTTCTTTCTATACAATCTGAGCAGATTAATCCATTCTCATAGTTTCACATTAAACTTGATAGGCCTTGATTTTTTTTTTTTTAATTCTTTGTCATGTACAAGTAGGAAGCACATCCTTTCTCGCCTCCTTCAAAAACAGCTCCTTTCATTCTTTTCAAGGTACTACTATTCTCCACATCATTTGGACTTGAATCCTAATATTTCTGGTTCTTCCTTGCCTTTATTCCCCATATCCAGTAAGCTGGCAATTTTTTAGGTTGTTGTTTTAAAATTTCCCTCAAATATGTTGTCTCCTTTCCATTCCACTACTAGCCATAGACAATTAAAACACCTTGGCAATCTATCTCTTCTACTTCCCTCCTCCTAGCCATCATCTCAATCATCCATAGTTCTCAACAGATAAAGTAAAAGGAAGCTCAATGTTAAAGGCTGTCACAATCTGCTCCCAATCTGGCTTTTTAAGGATCATCTCATAACAGTTTCATATGATGCCACATTAAACTATAAATAGATGGCAATCATTTTCTAAATATCCCTCTTCTTTACTATCAAATAAGCTTAATTTATGTTAACCTCAATGGCAAGAATGGCACTTCTATAAAAACAGAATCTTATCCATTCTCCCCTCTTAGATGAAATATTACCCCTTAGAGATATCCTCTTTCAATACTGTGAACTCTATTTGCAATAATCTTACTGAACTGATGTGAAATCTTTATTCCACTACTGACAGAAGGTATAACAGCAGACTATGCTTTGCCAGTACCTAAAGAGTACTGCCTTGAATAGAGAAGGCATGGGATTACTTACTTAATAAATTTGTCTGATTCAGAGTCTTTCTCTTACAAATACAGAGGCTTCTACTTCTTGTCTTGCTTTTTAAACCTCAGAACTACCTCTTCAAATGAAAACTGATACAAGAGGAGTCCAAAGTGACTGACAGGTAACCAAAGTAGGGTCTCTCTATTTGTAAGGGGTCAATGACCAAAATCTACGCCCAATGCCTTCCCCAACAAAACATCTCCAAAAGGGTTTGAGTATAAGATGAAAAAATCATTAGTATTATTTATTTTAGATTATAATATATACCCCTCAAAGAACACTACTGATGACTAACTAGTAAGTCAGTATGCCCTATATATATTGTATAAGTACTTTATTTTTTCAACCAGAGGAAAACATTTTAGGGAAAGTTTAAAAATAAAAAAACACTTCTTCCCACATTTCACAAAAGGGAATGCAGAGATAAAAAGAAACAAGTTTCCAACTTATCACAGGTAGTATCAAAGCTGAAACTTTAAATGAGGGTTGTTTTAAAAAACAACATTTTCAGTTCTCACATTATCTGTGAAAATGCATCATTTGTTCCTTTGCAACAGATTCACCTAGTTTCCCAAGGGTATAAATAAAATTTATTTATATTACCTAAATTATACAACTTAACAAAAACGAAGAGTGTCTGGTATACTGTTAACAGATAGAATTAGGCTTAGATTGACAATTTCTCACACAATTTGAACCAATCCTTAAAATTAAGATAAATAACAAGAATAACAACAAATATACAGGTACAGATGAGTGTGTGTATATATATATGTGTGTGTGTCTCTGTGTGTGTGTGTGCATATACAAACACAGATATATACAGAGGCGTATATACAGAGGAGTACACAACACACACAGATGTGTAGCTAGTTTGGTGCCTTGTATTAGCAGACACTCAACAATGACTGATTCCTGAATGTACAAATTAATGAACAGCAATGAGAACTTAGTATTTTATATACAAATACCTGATAGATTCGGTATCTATGTGCACAGGTGCTATCCTCTCCAAGAGAAACTTGATCATTTCCAGGAAAGGATTTGTAGGCTGTTTGGGGTTGCCCAACTTCTTAGTTATTTCACGCTGTAATACAGATTATTTCAGTATTACAAAAGTACATTTAAACAAATCATTATGGTAAAATATTAAGGACCAACAATAATTAAAACCATGTAGTACTGACGCTGGAATAAACAGTAAGAATTGAACAAGTCTAGAAAAAAAACTGAATTAAGGATTTAGCATATGAAAAAGGTAATATTTCAAGTAATCAGGGAAAAGGTAGACTAGTCAATACACTGCATTGAAATAATTGGATAATTTGGAATAAAAACAAAGTAAGGTCCCTGTCTCATATATTACATCAAAAATATTCCAAAAGAATAAAAATACGAATGAATAAAACCAAGAGTCACTGGATGCACAAACTTGAGGAAGTAAAATTATCAGAAGAGCTTGTTAAAACTATAGATTCCTGTATGTAACTCTGAAGATTCTCATATAGTTGATCTGGGGTGAAGTCAAGAATCATCTTTCTCTAAAAAGCATTTCAGAAGGTACATAGGTAACAGATTAAGAATCACTGACAACAATAAATATTTTCATTGACTTATAACAGAATAGGATTTCATAAGCAAGACAGCAAAGCCGAACACCATGAGGAAAATACTGACTTACCTAGGTAAAGATAGAAACTATGGTATGTAAAGAACATAATAAACAAAAAGAAAGGGTAAACTAAAACTGACAGAAAATTATCTGCAACTTAACAAATGCCATATGACAAACTCACCAATCAGTAAGATAAATACCATTCTATAAAAATAGGCAAATATTATAAACGCAACTTACAAAAGAAATATGAATGGCCAATAATCCCAAGGAGCAAAAATGGCCAGATGACTAGCGACTAACATATAGAAATACTATCAAAATAACTGTGTTTTTGTTTGGTTTTACTTGGGTTTTGTTTCCAGCAACGATACTGACCAATATTGTTGTGTGTGAGAAAATGGTCACTCTCATTACTGGTGATTAGCATAAAATTAATTCAGTTCTGGAGAACACTTTGCCAAAGCATATTAAAGGCTTTAAAAATGAGCTGTTAGCCCATGCAATTGTACTTCTTAGAATTTATTCTAAAGAAAGAATCAATACTGTGTAAAAATATTAATTGTATTCTTCATAGTAATCAAAAAGTAGGAAAAAATCTAAATGTGTAACATAGTGGACTACTCAACAAATTATAGTACATGTATTCAATGGTATGCTATGGAGCTATTAAATACTATAAAAGACTAATTAATGAAAAAGTAAAATGTACAAAACTATATGTATAATATCTCATTTTAGAAGGACATACACAATATTAACAGCAATTGTCTCTATGGAGAAATTATAGTTTATCTGCATTGTTATTTATGTGACATTTTTCAAATTTAATATAATGAATATAAATTACTTTTATAAAAGTGAGAGACAATAAAGAAGATTTGGGGGCTTTTTCAAACATCAGCTCTTTTCTCTCCTTACCACACAACCTTCAGCCTGCTTGCAGGAGCATGTTGGACTAACAAGTACTTCTAACTGCTTTCTTATTTTCTCATCATCTTCTAACACCTGTGTGAATTTCTTCATGAAATCCTGAGCCTTACCAGGATCGGGTAAATTTCCTTAAAATAAATTAAAGTTCAATTAAAATCAATATTTTTTCATTCTTAAAATAATAATAGGTCAATATTTTTCATTCCTTTTATTGCCTTAAAATCCTTACGTACAAATTCAGTTTAGTTTAACAAAATAAATTGTGAAACACCTTCAATAGTCAATTTTCACAAATAAAAATATATTTTCTAGAAATATAAAACAGGATCATTGTGAAGGGACATATATGCAAGGAAAGTCTAAAGTGGCTACTTCTAAGTAATCCCTTATAATATTTAAAGGCATCAAGTGTCAACCTGAATAATGCCAATTTTATTACTGTCCCCTTGAGCTTGTTGCATACATTGCTCTCTTACAATTTAAGAGATTAATCACTAAGTTTTACCTTTAAGAACTATTTTCCTGTATTCCCATTTATTGTTAAACCAACCCAGAGAGTTTACATATAACGCATGCTATCTAGCAGTGACATATACTGAGCAACCTATCCAGGTGTTACTGCTGGGTAAGTCATTACTGCATGGGAAAGAATGAGTCTTTGTAGAATCAAAAATGATTTTTATACTATTCTGCTAATGTGTCTATGTATCAAAATACTTATGAAAGCTAATAAAATGTTGACTGTGGTATCTTTTTTTCCTGGCTTCTTAACTGTTGTAGAGAGCCAGACTAGAATACAGCATCTCCGGTAACAGAAATTGTAAAATGGAACTTTGGCACTTTGTGAGGCCGAGACAGGTGGATCACGAGGTCAGGAGGTCAAGACCAGCCTGGCGAAGATGGTGAAACCCTGTCTCTACTAAAAGAATACACCTGCCCGGCGTGGTGGCAGATGACTGTAATCCCAGCTACTCGGGAGGCTGAGGCAGAGAACTGCTTGAACCCGGGAGGCGGAGAGTGCAGTGAGCTGAGATCTCGCCACTGCACTCCAGCCTAGGCAACAGAACGAGACTCTGTCTCAAAAAAAAAATAAAAAAAAAAAAAAACACAGAACTCTGTGGACTACCAAAATAGTAGTAGAAATTCGAGCGAATCCCAAAATACGAATATAGTAAATGTAGTCTTCCAGTTCATATACAATTCTGAAATCTCATTTTATGTCTTGGTGAGATATTTAATGACTTAATGTAGTTTAGAATCTAAAAATATATTAATCCTCCTAAATACTTCTGTATGACCTTTTCCTGTTTCTATAATGGAAAAAAATCTGCAAGGAAAGAGAACCACATTATAATACAACAGATAAATATGATCACTTATAAAAGATAAATGGAATGTTTTTATAAGTTCACACAATAAGCACCTGATGGCAAGCTGGAAAACTGCTAGTGCAGCACTTTGCAATCTGTGTTCCAAAGACCACTAGCAGTTCAGTGGAGTTTAACAGTGTTTAGGAAAAGGTATTTTTTCAAATAATTTTGGAAAGTGTTATTTTACAGCCCCTTCATAATGGATGGGCATCATAATAAAGGCTACAATAAGGCCTATTATTTCAGAAAAAAAAAGCAAAAGAGGAGAGGGAAAAGAAGGGATAAAGAAAACTCTTTCAATTTAGCATTCTATAAACATATATGACAATGAAACCCCTTTTTCTCACAATACTATCAACACCTGCAGGATACCAGCATTCCTTGAAACAGAATCTGGGAAATACTGAACTCACTGGAAGAAAACTGATAGGAAAAAAAAAAAAAGAACTTAGGGAATGATCTCTTTTAGGAGACAGCATCCATAGCCAAACTATAAAAAGGTGATAGGCCAGGCACCGTGGTTCACACCTGTAATCCCAGCACTTGAGGCCAGCAGTTCAGCACTAGCCTGGGCAACATAGGAAGACCTAGTCTCTTAAAAAATATATTTTTTAAATTAGCTAGGTGTGTTAACACATGCATGGAGTCCCAACTACTCAGGAGGCTGAGGTAGAAGGATGGCTTGAGCCCAGGAGGTCAAGATAGCTTTGAGTTATGATTGTGCCACTGCACTCCAGCCCTGGGCGAAAGAGCAAGATCTCATCTCTAAACATCAATTTTTTTTTTTAAAGGAATAGCACAAAACAACTTGCTTTAGCAAGTTATCCAGGGGACTGGAAAGTAGTTTTCCCAGGACAGAAGAACATTTTGGTCTTAAAGTTCTACTCATTCTAATATTCCCATTACTTAATCCAAAAGCCAGTGAGTTTGGTTTACTGTTATCTTCAGTGTCTTAACATTACTTTCATACACATCTTGGAATATTTAGCGTCTCAGATCCATCTTAAGATCTCTTCATTATCACCAAGTGGAAGCTCAGCAGAAGTATTCCTCCAGGTGTTTCTGATTATCCCTCCATCCATTTGCTATACACAGTGATCTTTGTGGTGGGAGGAAAAGCAAACGACCTGCAAAAACAGCAACTTTTCCCTACTTTTCCACTGAACAAAGGAGATGTTCCACATAATCCTTTTGTATTTACTGTTAAACGAAATACCGTTTTACTTAACATCACCTAAAGCAAAAAGGCAAATTAATTTTTTTTTCAAAGAAGCTGTTATGTATGAAGTTATTAGGTATATCCTTTATATTTTGGCTTGGAGTGAACTAGCTTCAGCTGGTCACATTAGAGCACGCAATACCAAACACAGATTCAGTTTTTACAAGTTTACATGATGATTTCAATAAACTCTTAAAAATAAATTTATGTATTACATCCTTTCTCCAGATTTAGCTCATATAAGACACTACAGAAAATTTAAAATTCCTATATAATCATAGCCTATAACAAAACTGCATGAAACATTTAAAATTATAAAAAATGTTCCAATTAAAATTACATTTTATACAGATTTTAAAATAACTTACTTGTAATAACCATCACTTTTGAAAATATGGCCTTGACACTGGCATCTGTCTGTAAATCACACAAAAAAATGCAAAATTAAAATTCCCTGACAAGAAAACTTCATCACACTCTGCAAAAAATTAGACAAGCATAACCCACTAAATGCTGCAGACCCATGCTCTTACCACTACTGTCACCTTCTTTATCTATTTTTATTAAACTCTAGATAAACTGGACAGGAGGTAGAAGTAAACTTCTCCACTTTCATCACGTCTTACCTCACCCTATTGTGTTAGCCTCCAAACAGAAATCAGACAGCTGCACTACATTTTGTAACAGGTACATATTTTGGGTTTTTTTTTTTTTTTTTTTTTTTTAGAGCTGAAAGAACAGGGAAAACTCCTACAATGTTTAGACCTGAGAATTATAAGGCATAGTCATGAAGCTTATGGGGAAGACACTGGAGAAAGACAATTAAGATGTGACTGACATGTAAAAAAGATGTTTCTAAGAGTGTTAGTTATGGGTTGCATCAGGGAAGTGTTATTTCAGTGAATTAATTCACTACATTATACCGTATGCAATACATTCATGTACTACTGCATGTAAAGTCACATGTATAAAAGACGTTTCTTAGAGTGCTAATTATTCACTGCATCAGAGTAGTGTTATTTTAAAAAACAGAAACAAAAAAGTCATTGAGCAAGTGTATTTAAAGTACTGAGCTAAATAAACATTGAACTGAAAGCAATAAATCGAATAAATACACAAAAAGACCATCCCTATTGAGAATGAGCTTGCTAAGAAGAACTGAGAGTTAAACTGTAATAAAGTTCAAGAATTAATTCCCAACTATTTGGAATTTAAAGCATCTAACAGCTGTCTAGCAACATGTAAGATGTCTATTGTTGCTGTTTTATTTGGGGGGAACGAAGCGGTGCTGGGCTATCCTCCTCCATTCTGTTACATTTTCAAACCCATCACACATGAATGAGAACTCCATCTTTAATGTGGATAACTGGGTAATTATTTTAAGACAAGCAAAAAGAAAATTCCACACTGTAGAAGAGAACTAAAACATTCTAGCTGAATTGAGACATTCTAGCTGAATTGAGTATTTAGTGATTTCATGTATGACTCAGCAGGAAAGTCTAAGACCCTCCCAATTTTTAACAAACAGGCAAAATGAAGAAGCTCCAACTAAATACATAAATTTCAGAGGAACAGTGAGAATCAAAAACAAAGTTATATTTGATTACAATCTCACACATCATGCTGTTCAACATATGATTTATACACTTAACATACTACCTGGATGCTATTATGATTTCGATAATGCCTAAACACAAATAATTTTATATACATGTTAAGTAAGAACATCTTAAAATTTTAATAAACACTCTTACATCTTTGGCCAGAAGCAGATAAATATACAGAGCTCCAAGTAGCAAAGAGAGGCACTTTATCAGAGATTATTAACGAAAACACACTAACTTACCACATTATGACACTAACTGAAACATGCTTATTGGCTAAAACATACTAACTTAACAGGGTTTAAGAGAAAGGAAACAGCAAAATCACTCAATTAGTTTAAAGTCATTTATTTTCAAGGAAAACATATTTTAACAGGTTCAATATAGTCAATAATCACAGAAAAAAGGTTATGTTCAATAAAACACAAAGAGGTCATTGTTAACCTATAAAACGAAAATACTACTCAAATGTAAGCTTCAATTAGGCAAAAAGGTGGTACAAAATGTCTTATTACTAGTGATCTGAAGGTTTAAAAAAATAGTGAGAGGGTCACTATAAACCACTCAAACAAATGGTGTGAGTTTTTTGATTTGTAGAGCAATTGGTGAATTTATGCCTAGGGAAAAGGTGAAAGTTTTCACCCCTTAGATGAAAACAACACTGCTCCAATGACCTCTGTCCTATGAAGTGTATGTGTGGAAGGGAGATTGAGAAAGAGCACTCTAAACTGAAAAAGAAAAAAGAATACTCTTGTTTTCCCTGAAGGCAATTTAAAATGACCAGGCACACTGCTTATTAGATGAATTATGCCTTTTACATGTCTACATACAGCATTTCAATGGAAAAAAAAAAAACCCTAGAATCATTCTAAATGATTGATAAAAGATAAAATATGATACATCCAATGGATGAATACCATCATTACATTATAAATACTAGGTAGTACATTAAAATCTCCATAAATATTAATTTTAAGTAAAAACATCAAGATACCTAACTATAATTACATAATTATTGAAACTTTTTAAAACCACAAGCATATACAAAAAAGTAGGGAACATCTTAGAGTGGCAACATAAAGCGTAATTTCTTTTGATTTTCTATGGTTTCAATAATGCTGAGTTATTGTTTACATCTTTATTTTAAAGCTACCAAAAAACTTTGAGTACATAGACCCACACTCTCTGTAATGTTGGGTATCACCTTTTGCAGATATAAACATTTATCACTTTCTATCTAATAAGTTTCTTAAAAATTAAGAGTTTTCTAAGCAAGGAATCCTAACCTCTACAATTACAACTTTTGCAAACAGAAAGAATTGTTTAACACATAGCAGCAATGGTAAATAGTAATTAAAATACATATTTTTAAAAAACATTGAAGGAAAAAATTCTTACTTACTTTGGGTTGCTTAATCAAGTCAAGCAAATCCTTTACTTGATGTCGGAGCAGATTTTGACATTTCCACATTTCATTCAATGCTCTGAAACACACAAACATACACATTTAAATAACAAAACAGAATAAAAATCTCTCTAGAATATTACTATTATATAAGGTTCAAATTATAAAAGGAGATGACAGAGATGAGATGAAATTCACAGGACTAAGCAACTGATAATGTGTAGAGATAAAGAATGGAATCAAATATAACACAGCAGGATCAAAAGAAATGATCAGTGGTCGAATTAGGGTAGGAATTAACCAGAGAAATTATAAATTTGAGAAATAAAGGAATAACTGACAGCGTAAGGTATTGTAGCAGGCAGGATGAAATGGAATCAAAAATATAAAAAGAAGAATTAGTTATTAGAGAATGGGGATACTTTTTCTTAAGACAAATCTTATTTAAATTTTAAAGTCTAGAATTATTCATAAGTGAGTATTTTTATATGTCAAAAACTCTGATGTTCTCTTAATAGGTGTATTGTTCTCAGGGAGAAATTTAAATCTAAAAATAATCATACAGGTCCTCAATATATAAGCAACAATATTGTATTATAATATTGTTTAATATATGATAATATATAAATATTATATTAACATATAGAGAATAATTAATGAAATACTTGATTACAGATAGAGCCACACAATTAAAAATTTTTAAGGAAATCTCCAAAAACAAGGAATACTTTTCATCAGTTTGTTTTCAATTATTCTACACTTCTATTAACCTCTATTACCATACATATGAAGCACTGCCAAAAAGCAGTAACACAGAGGCATATAAAAAACTCTTTTTCTTTTAATAGACAAAGAACACCATTTAATATTTTAATTCTCTCCTTTAACAATATGTTTGAAAAATGCCTTTGGATTTTTTAAAGGAGATAAACTAGTTCAAATTTGGGACACTTGAATTCCGTTATAGTAGTCACGTCAAAATGGTACTGGCAAAGCAACATTATTAGGACATTTTCATCTTAGAAGTTATATTTTAAATAGCTATACTTTACTAATTTCAAGTTACTAAGTTGTATAAATTTTCATAAGCACAGTTTAAGAATATAAACATTGAAAGCAAAATGTTCATACTCCAGAGGACTAAAAATCTAACAAGAGTTGTATGATTAAACTAATTTTCAAAGAAACGGGGTAGTCATTTGTAAAATTACTTCTGAACTCCAAAGTCAATGTATTCCCTCTTTCCTATACACTTAATCATTTTAACTTCTGAAAGGCCTAGATTTTGAAGCTTGCTTTCACTTAAAATAAAAGGGAAATTACTTTACTCATTAAAGATGAAATGTCAAGCTGTTTTAAAGCCCATTATAAACTATTATGGCTATAGCTTAAATCAAAAAGTGACCATCTCTAAGAACTTGTATTATAACATGTTTATAGGAACTGTCCTTTCAAGTATTTTAATAAAATTGTATTAACCAGCAAGGCAATCTGTGCCTGTTTACTGCCTTTATAAATAATTCTCTAAAAAAGGGAAAAAAGTTATACTAGGAGAAGCAGTATTACAATAGGAAAAATCTCTATTTAATATTAGTCTGAATTGCAGTTCTGTTGCTAAGTAAATGTAAAAACTCCAGTTACAGCCTGGATATTCTCATATTTGTTACCTGACATTTTAAATAGACAATTAGTTCCCACAATCTCCTTGTTACCAAACCACAAGTTTGCTGCAACTCGAAGAAAAAAGACAGCTACCATCAGGTTTCAGTCAGTGGCCTGTCCAAATGTTGAAGAGGACCTGTCCTCCAACCTTTAGCTCCCAACTGACAAATTACCCATTGGACTCTGTCTCAAAAAAAAAAAAAAAAAAAAAAAACTATCTAGACGCAAACTTGTTTAATAAAAGACAAGATCACAACAAAGATCCCGATACCATCTTCTACTACTGTCGCTAATAGGAGTTCTGGGGAACTTGTGAGAGGTGGAAGTACACACTGTTCTCTTTTTCAGTAATCAAGATATTTAGTTTACTTAGGAGCTTATTCAAAAACTGATTCACATAAAAAGTCTGAAATCTAAGAAATACTTTGTCTTCCCCAAAGAAAAGTAGTCAGAGAATAAAATATATAGCTCTTTCAACAAATAAGAGGAATCCTAACCAAACAAGTTCTTACCAGGAACATGCCTGACAAGCAGCTATTTTTAAGTCCCTTTCAAACTAAGTCGTAGTCATATATTCAAATGACTTCAGGACTAGAATGTAATTTAAATGAATAAAGAGGAACAGGTGCTGCAATACATAGTAGTGGGGAGTGTGGTGAAATCAGAACATTAATGGACCATAAAACTATAAAAGATCAATATTATCTGCATTCAGGAAAATTAAAGATAAGAAAATTTGATACTCAAAAGATTAGGAAAAATTTTAATGTCTGATAATACACAGGAGGATGCAGAAATCGATAAACCACTGGTAGGAGTATAAACTAGTATAATCATGTTGGAAAACAATTTGACACTAGTTTACAATGATGAAAAGGCACATAGAAACTCCACTTCTAGCTATATACTAGTGATTATGAACCTTGGTTGCCCATTAAAATCTCCTGAAAGGCTTTTCTAAAATCAAAATGCCCAGACTACACGCCAGACAAATTAAGTAAGTATCTCTGAAGGAGGGACTTAGTTGTCAATTGTTTAAACCTCCCAGGGTGATTTCAATAAGTAGCTAAATTTGAGAATAACTCATATTCATACCTTAGAGAAGAAACTCTTGCATGTGTATATTAAATTGAAAAGTATTTACAGTAGCACTATTTGAAATAGTAAAAAAATAAAAAAGGAAGTAATACAGACATCCATTTTCTGCATTGACTCAAATTTCTGATATCAAAATAATGGAATAAAATTATGGATTAATGACAGTGCAATTCTACATCACAGTGAAATGAATAAGGTACAGCTATGTATATTATGACTAAATCTTGGAAATAGAATAGAAAAAAAGACACACAACACTGTATACACAATTGTTTCTTTCATAAAATTCAAAAACAAGCAAAAATATATTACTGAGGGATACACATATATACACATACATATACATATACATGTTAAAAAAAATTTTTAAAGGAAACAAGAAACCAGGATAGAGGTTACCTCTGGGAGGAAGATGAATGGGAGAAAAGTTTACAAGTTGGGTAATAGATTCATAGGTATTTTTACTTTATTACTATGCTTCATAACATATATATGTGATTTATTATTACATAATAAAAAAGGTAATGGATTTTGGAGAAAACAACCACAGATAAACATAAAGTACTAAAATACTGGTAAGCATAATAGTTGGTCAGCTAATTACAAACAGCTGGTTAAAGTGAAATTCATCTAAAAAATGATATATATGTACCCTAAATGCTTTATCTTAAAACAGATAAATATCCATTCATTCACCAACCATTTTTGTAGAATCAAAGCCTTTCCTTTTGAGTACTGGTCCAGATTGGAATTTACTTTCGACTTTTCAATGGCATTACTTTTCAATATATCTCTTGTGAATGGCACTGTTTCACTTTTGAATTCAATTAAATATACTTATCATTTAAGTGATGAGTGATATCTGACATGTTTAGTTTTATAACAACTATCTATACTTTGTGTATTTGTTGTTATTTTTCTTGTTTTCTATTTTGTTTCTGGTATTAAAGTTTTCATTAATTATTTTTTGTTCCTCTGTGTTTGGAAGCTATACATTTTAACTGCTTTCAGAGGTGACTGTTAAATGCCCACTTATAACATAGTTAGTCAACATGTCTGCCCTCACTAACATGATAAAAGAACCTTGAAACACCTTCATACTCATTACTTAGCTATTACCTTACATGCTGTTATCTGATAGGACCCACCTGCAGTCAAAATTTTTCACAAAGGCATCAGGCATCAACCAGTCAGAACCATGGGAGACATTCCAGCCCTGCCCAGGCATGGCAGGACCATAGGAAGGAGGATTCCAGGGACACTCAGGAAATCTCACATAGTACTGCAGTGGTGTATGGTACTGGCTAAAAATTGGCCTACATGCTACCTACTTTTTAATCCACACTCCCAACCCCTTGCAAATAAAACTGTATTATTACTGTTTTTACGGTCCTTTATTATTTGTATTTATAGAAGTATTTCAAATTCTTGAATCTTATTACTTCTTTATAGATTTAATTTCCTTTCTTACCAAAACAAGGTTATTCTTTAGTAATTTTTTCAAGTAGGACTGGCAAATTCTTCATTTTTGCTTAAAAGTGACATTTCATTTTTACTCTTGAATGATAGTTGGGCTGAGTAGAGAAGTCTAGATTTACTATGATTTCCAATAGGTAGTTTCAAATATGATATAAATACCATATTTCATCCAATTTAAGGGGCTATCAATTAATTTTGCCATGAGAAAAAGAGCCACCAATTAGGCTATGACAAGCCAATAATTTTAGGATGTATTTCAATTCCAGAGAAAAGTTTACCAGTAATAAAAGTAAATATGAGAGTAATGTGTTTTACTACGTGTAGTGGAAAAAGAACAAGCTTTGGAACCAAGCAGGACTGAGTGCAAATCCTGGCTCCCTCTTACTCCTTGTGTGATTCTGTGGAACTTAACATTTGTGTGATTCATTTCATCATATGTAAAACAGGAAAAATATCACTTAAACCAGGGTTGCCAAGCTTTTTCTGTAAAAGGCCGGACAGTAAATATTTTAAGCTTTGTGGGCAATCAGATCTCTTTGCAACCTACTTTTCCGCTGTAGCACAAAAGCAGTTATACATAATACAAATTCCAGTGCCTGAAATACAGCAAGTAGGAAAAAAAAAATGTGTATTTCTCCCCTTTACAACCTTTTCCTCACTATTTCTGTATAAAACATAAACAGAAAATATAATTATTTCCATGGAAGAAATGAAGTCAAAAGTCTCATTAAACAGCGGTACAAATGAAAATTACATACAGCCCCTTAGATCTCTCAAATTTCTCAACATTTAACCCTTAATATTTGTAAACTACATTTGCTGGAATACTAAGGGTCTACATTTCCTAAAACCTAAAGCAAATCTCTAAGACTTCAATTTCCTAACCCTTAGTATGATTCAATTAGACTAGATGTCTTTTCCATGTCTAACATGCCAATGCCACCTTACCTAAACACCCAAAAGTACTTTTTGAATGACATGCGGTAATAAAAATGTATTTGTGCTTACTCTTATGTCAAACTATAACACGGTGCTGCTCAGGCTATGCAGCACAAAATTTGCAGCCTACTGCTCTCCACCGTAATGCAAATCAGTACACCAAGTGAGAATAAAAAGGTAGTATTTTCATAATATGAATGTTTCTAATGCCTTAAGGAAAACAAACAAAAAAGAATAGGTACATCAACGTTTCCTGAGACACCAACAATATGAATAGAAAACTCAAATCCTAAAAGATTTCATGTCAATCAACTCTATTTTTCAATTGCTTGTAATGGCTTAATCTCATGTTTAAAGTGGTACTTTCTGCAAAAAATAGCCAAGTACTATATTATGACATAACCCTTTAAACAATGTTTACACTACATAGATTACATTTTAAAATACAGGTGTTTGTAGTTTCTTTTCCATAAAATACAATATATTGCAAAAGATGAAAAGAACAGAGTTTGATATTTGAAACATACTTCACAGCATTTAAATCCAGTGTGGCATACAAGTAATATAAGCATTTCATCCGTTCTGTAGTTTCTAAATTGTGGGGAACCATGTATTGAGCAAAGATCCGTTCAACAAGTAGTCTACAAAAAAAGCAGAGAAGGCATTGTATTGATTTTTTTGTAATGTTCTAAAGTTGTATATAAAATTTCAAAACTATGTAAAGAACATATATTAAAGAAGTTCCTGCTGCTCTGAGTGGAAATGAGATTTCCAAATCAAAACCTTCTGTCTGTAGATAGAAAGGGACCAAAACAGGATTTAGCTGGATGTACTGAAAACAGCCCTACACCCAGCTAAGACAACTACCAGCTTCAGGATGTTGGGCACATTATGTACCAGGGATTTTTTCTTTATCTGTATAATACAGTTTTAAAATATGCCAGGTCCTTTCAAATGCCAAGTTCTAAATTTCTAAGTCAAAACTAAAGAAACTCTTAAGATTCTTTTGCATTTTCATAGGCATCATCATGAAAACAGACCTGGCTAAAAGTACTTTAAAAAAGTCCTAAAAAATCATAATGTAATTCTTTGTGCACTGATGCCATACCCTCAAAAAGTACAAAAACTTCTATTTTATAAAAACAACTATAAAGTTTCATAGATAATCCAGTTTTTAGTATCTATGCCTCTTAAAATTTTAGTGTGACCTGCTTCTTAATTTTCTCATTCTGATCTGCTACGGGCAAAATCATTTGGTCTCCACTAATAACCTATCAAATCATTTCAGACTATAAGCAGGATTTAGAGCTCTATTAACTAATAAATGACTGCAGTCCATACAAGATCTAATCTTAGCCTGGAATGGAAAAAATATTAAGATTATATTCAGATAATGTGTTTTTATATAAATTTATAAACTGTTTTTTAGCCTTCAGTAGAAATTGTTTTTAAATGTGTAAAATCCAACAGGTTTTTAAAGTTTTATTTGAAAAAAATTAATGAAGATCCTTGTAACACAATTACCTATGAACTAAAATTATAACTATACACATACCTATTTTTAGATATTACTGTTCAAATACAGTATACGAAAGTGGAACGTAAAACCTGTACCCATCCCTAAAGTTATATGTACATTACTGCTTTATTTATGGCTTGGGTGGGAATGAGCCCAGTCACTCACTACCATTACCTTGTACTAAAAACTGAGGGAAGTGTAAGGTCATAAAGAAAACAGTTTGCATAAAACAATGAATCAAGTTATATAACATTCAAAGTCACCAAATATTTATAGCATCCTTAACTTACCGATCATCAATACTATTTTGATAATATATATGTAGCAATTTGTCTTTGATCCATGCTATTTGTTTTGCGGCATCTTTTCCAGCTGCTGATTGTAAAGCATATTTCTTATAAATTTGGGCAAGTCCCATCATGGCTTCTTTGCGTACTCTCCACTTAAAAACAAAAAGTTTTATTTATAAAGTAAAACGGCTTCCATTATATAAATTAAGAAAAGTCTAGTTTCCTAGTTTTGTGTTTTCCTTCCCTTTATACGTTTTTTTAAGTCTCAGATACTAAATATCAATTTATAATTACTACGTTTATAAAAAAAGCACACAACTATCACATAAATATTTCTACCATGTAAAGTATGGGAGAAAAATCAACACGTGTAAAGAACTTTAATGCTTTCATGTCTTAAACCTATCACCTATGCCTGAAAACAAAAGCTAATCACACTCTACATACTGTGACTTAAAATTGGTGAGGAAAAACAAGCTACCAAAATTTTTGTTCATGCATTTTTAGAGACAGGATCTCTGTTGCCCAAGTTGGAGTGAAGTGGTGCAATCACAGCTCACCAAAGCCTCGAACAACTGGGCTCAAGCAATCCTCCCACCTCAGCCTCCAGAGTAGCTGGGACTACAGGCATACAATGCCACACCTAGCTAATTTTTTATTTTTGTTTTTTGTAGAAACAGGGTCTATGTTGCCCAGGCTGGTCTCCAAGTCCTGGCCTCAAGCAATCTTCCCACCTCAATCTCCTAAAGTGCTGGGATTACAGGCGTGAGCCACTGCAGCCAGCTCAAGAAACCAAACATTAAAAGACAAAGACAGAATTAAATGGATAAACTGTGACCCATCCCTCATAATTTTTTTCTAAATTGTAGTCTATATTGAGCATACTTACACTATTACAAATAATAGTAATTAAGATGTATTAAAAGCATATATGATATTGGCTTTATCAAATGCTGAATGTAAAAATACTTATCAGTGGTCCATTCTGTACATCTGGGACTGAGTTGAAGTATAAGGGAAATGTATTCAACTTTTTTTTAAAAAGTGTATATTTGTTACAGTGCATCTGGCATTAATTATCTTAGAATAAGTTCATTCTTTAATTTTACATAAACAGCACTGTAATCAAAAGGAAGCTGGTAATGTTGAAAACATCATGAATCTGCAGAGATTATTAATTTTTTCCTTTGTGGTTCTTTTTCTTTTGCTATGGTCTGTCATTCATAGCAACAAATTATTCCCTTGGCTTTTCTTTCACTTAATTACAGTATATTAAGAATAGTTCTTATCTCATTCATCCACCAACTACTTATTGAAATAAAAGACTTCTACAAGTCTTATAAGATTTCAGGCCAGTCATGGTGGCTCATGCCTGTAATCCTAACACTTCGGGAGGCCGAGGTGGGAGGATGGCTTGAGACCAGCCTAGGCAACATAGTGAGACCCTGTCTCTAATAAAAGAAAAAAAAAAAAAAAAATGGCTAGGCATAGTGGGACGTGCCTGTGGTCCCACCTACTCAGGAGGACTGTTGGAACCCAGGTAAAGGCTGCAATGAGCCGTGATGGCACCACTGCACTCCAGCCTGGGTGACACAGGGAGACTTTGTCTCAAAAAATAAGTATTCAATTTGTTTATAAAAACTTTGTATCTCTAACTCCCTATGCTGTATCTCTTAATTCCCTTTTCTTCAAAGGGAATTTAAAGATACATCATATTCTAATATTACCAAGAACATATATATAGTCAATTATTTTTCAGTGCTCAATTTTTATATGAATGAACCAAGCAACCATACAACATAACATGATGATCAAAAATATACATTACGATCCCAACAATACACAAAAACAGCTCAAATTCTAAGTCTAGCTGCGAAAAAAGGTATTTAGAAGGCTATTATCCTATGAACAATGCAAATATCCTTTCCCTCTTCATGCCTTTTGGCCCTTTTCACTAATACCACAACGAAATATTCAATAAATATAAGTCCAAGTTTATCAGTTAAAATAAATTGTTCTGGATACCGACAGATTTGAAGGGAAAACCATGCGCTTCTTGCCCACTTATCCTCCATGCACCACCAGCATTATCAAGGAGAGTATTAAACAGGGGAGATGGCACAATCAACCTGTTACAATGTTTTTTTTTTTGAGACGGAGTCTCGCTCTGTCGCCCAGGCTGGAGTGCAGTGGCGCGATCTCAGCTCACTGGAAGCTCCACCTCCCAGGTTCATGCCATTCTCCTGCCTCAGCCTCCCGAGTAGCTGGGACTATAGGCGCCCGCCACCACAGCCAGCTAATTTTTTGTATTTTTAGTAGAGACGGGATTTCACCGTGTTAGCCAGGATGGTCTTGATCTCCTGACCTTATGATCCGCCCGCCTCAGCCTCCCAAAGTGCTGGGATTACAGATGTGAGCTACCGTGCCCAGCCTACAATGTTTTAAAGAATTTACCTAGTCAAAGATATTCCAACAACCTATAAGCAGGCCTCCCACTTTCTTTGCTAATTAGCGCTTAAATAAGTCAGAAAGTCTCACCCTTCACCAAAATTACTCTTATGCCTAAATGAGGCTTAGATGCCATTATGGCAATCAGGAGGGGGACAGAATGAACATTCATCAAAGTATTTCCTGAGTGCCTAATATATTCCATGCAGTATGAAACACAAACATAACAAGTTCATTGTTTAATGAGTGGAGCTAGTGGGTACTCATTCAAAAAAGCTGGCTTGAGGTCACAGAAAATAGGCTAGAGGCATGGTGCTCTATCGGGTTTAGCTTTGCTAAATTGAAAACATCTTTCATTTTCTATTCCATGTTGATTATAACACAACCAGCTAGACAACTATCAATTCATACCCATATAACAACAGCCCTGAAAGGAGAAAGAAAAAGAAGAGTCAACAACATAAGAGAAGTTGTATCTCAGGCCTTTACAAAAGTCCCTTATCATTAACACTGGTATACAGGACAAACATTGACTACCATTAAGAGCTGTCTTATTTTTAGGATTAGAACAAATATCTTTAATGAAGAAAAACTGATGCAATTTAATGTAACAGAAAGTAAAACCTCATAAAGGTAATTTTAAATATTAAAATGCCTCCACTCCCCTAAAAAAGGCTAATTATATTTAAATATATATAAATATATTTTCAAATACTGTTAAACTTCAAGTATTAAAAATGAAAACTTAGTAATAATTATTTATTCATACTTACTCGTTTGTCTAATGTTCTCTCTCTCACAAAATTAAGTAAGTGATCATTGACCAGAAGAATATCCTTTTTAGCAGCTGTAACTATTGACACAATAACATCATGTCTAATAGCTTCCTCAGGGTCATGTGACCTCACTTTAAGATACTCTGAAAGATAACATTTTATTACAGTGGAAATTTTAATAACTAAAATATTTTTAAAACACTGCATGATACCCTTGAAAATAAGCCCTAGCAAAACAATACCTAAGTAGAAGTTTCAAGAAAATTAAGAGCCCAGAAAGAAAGGGAAGGAAGAAAGAAGGAAGATTAGTTCTTCAGTCAAAAAAGAGCCGTGACATCCAATTGAGTAGTAAGAGCCTCCTCTCCATTTGGTAGATTGGGAACTTGATTAAGAATTCACTAACCTGGCCGGGTGTGGTGGTTCACGCCTGTAATCCCAGCAATTTGGGAGGCCAAGGCGGGCAGATCACTTGAGGTCAGGATTTCGAGACCAGCCTGACCAACACAGAGAAGCCCCTTCTCTATTAAAAATACAAAATGATCCAAGGGTGGTGGCACATGCCTGTGATCCCAGCTACTTGGGAGGCTGAGACAGGAGAATCACTTGAACCCAGGAGGGAGAGGCTGCACTGAGTGGAGATCACACCAATGCACTCCAGCCTGGGCAACAAGAGCAGAGCTCCGTCTCAAAAAAAAAAAAAAAAATTTAAAGGCCAGACGTGGTGGCTCACACCTGTAATCCAAGCACTTTGGGAGGACGAGGTAGGGGGATCACTTGAGGCCAGGAGACTAGCCTCACCAACATGGTGAAACCTCGTCTCTACTAAAAATACAAAAAAATTAGCCAAGCATGGTGGCACACAGCCATAATCCCAACTACTCGGGAGGCTGAGGCAGGAGAACTGCTTGAACCCAGGAGATGGAGGTTGCTGTGAGCTGAGATCGTGCCACTGTACTCCAGTCTGAGTGACAGGGCGAGACTCTGTCTCAAAAAAAAAGTTTTTTAAAAGGGACAAATAACAAGAGGAGATCACAACAAGAGATGTGTCGACAAAATTTTGGCAGATGGACAACAAGTAAATGTCACAGGACAAAGGAAAAGGATGAAACCCAAATGGGAAAGAAAACAATAAACAAGCTTATCTCCACAAAGAACACTGAAAACATTTAAAACAGTTTAAGAACCTATAAGAATGGTTAAAAACAAAAAGACTGAAAACACAAAATGTTGTCAAGGATGCTAAATGACTGGAACTCTCATTCATTGCTGGTACAAATGTAAAACAGTATAACTAATATGGAGAACTGTTTTCACTGTCTCTTATAAAGTTAAACATGTATCTACACTATGACCCGCAATTTCATTACTGTTTTCAAAAAGAAATAAAAACATAAGCCCACAGAAATACTTGTATAAGACTATTCACAGTAATCACTATTAATAGCCCCAAATCAGAAACAACCCAGATAACCATCAAAAGAAGAAGTGGATAAACAAATTATGGTATATTCATACAACAGAATAATAATAAAGAATAAATTAACAATACAGGATAAATTTCAAAAACACGTTACGTGAAAGCAGCCAGATCTCTCTCCATTCCCCACCCTCAAAAAGAATAGTACACACTGTATGATTCAACACATATGAAATTCAAAAACAGGCAAAACCAACCTACAGAAATAGAAACCAGAAAATGGTGAGAGAACTAACTGGAAGGGGATATAGGGGGACTTTTTGGCATCATGGAAATTCACTGTCTCTTCAAACATCAAACTGAACACTCAGGATCTGCACATTTTAAGTTAATTACACTTCTTTTTCTAAGTTTAAAAAAAAAAAACTGTAGAAAAGACTCTGATATTTTCTCTAAAATATAGATAAATCTGAGTTAGGTGTTCAGGTAGTCATCCAAATACCTTATCAATTAGGATTCACAGAGCTTTCCATATCCCCCTGTGGCAGAGAATAATTAAGTGAGAAACTTGTGGAGGCATCTGTTATCTATGTCATATCCAAACATTTAAATATTACAATATATACTACTTCATTATAAACTACTTCCCTTTTGTTTCTCCTGTATATTACAAATAGGGCAATTAATTTTTTAACTTTTTAAGTGGATTGTTTTATCTATTCATTTTATTTAAGGATCTCCAAGGGAGAATTACAAATTATTTGCTTAAAAAGGGAGGTACTGGGTCTGATAAGGTTGAGAAGCACTACAATATAAGGTTCACATGGATAAAGTGAAATGATCCTGCAAGTCAGGAATGAAGCTGGAGAAATGTAAAATGGAACAGGGTATATAGGGTTTAAAAGAAAATAACTGAAGATGTGACTGAAACCAATTAAAAAAAAAAAAAAACCTCGCTTTTTTTTTTTTTTTTTTTTTTTTTGAGACTGAGTCTTGCTCTGTCACCCAGGCTGGAGTGCAGTGGCACGATCTCTCGGCTCACTGCAACCACTGCCTCCCAGGTTCAAGCAATTCTCCTGTCTCAGCCTCCTGAGTAGCTGCGATTACAGGCGTGCACCACCACACCCGGCTAATTTTTTATTTTTTAGTAGAGGTGGGGTTTCACCACGTTGGCTGGGCTGGTCTCAAATTCCTGACCTCAAGCGATCTGTCCACCTCGGCCTCCCAAAGTGCTGGGATTACAGGCGTGAGCCACCATGCCCAGCCTCAAGCCTCACTCTTTCAAACAAAAGCAAGGATTGCTTTATTACTCTTACACTTTTATCACTTTATCTAGCAGTGAAAACCTCTGAAACCTGCCGTCATATTTCAGGTAGGGGAGAAAGAAAGAATCTTCTATAGAATGAGATAACAGAAGGATAAAGCAAGCCCTCATCTGTAGCAACAGCGAGTAGAAGTTAAAAAGCAAGAAATGACTGACTCTCTACGGCTACTGGGAAAGAGGAGATAGGAAGCCAATATGAGCCTAAGAAGGAAAGGTATACATTGGCAGGATATTTCCAGCACTGTCTCCCTCCTACTCAGTCAGTATAAATCCTTTGTGGCCTATGTAACCTAACATGACAGCAAGTTCAATGAAAGAGAAATTCTATTTAGCCATGTACAAATCAAATTGGTGCACACTGCTACACATTATCAACAGCAAAAAAGCAGGGGTCGGGTTTTACTTAATAACTGAAAAACATGATTTAAATATTTCAATAAAAAAACTGAAAATCAGCCTGGGCAATAGAGTAAGACCCTGTATCTTAAAAAACAATTTAAAAATCACAACTAAGCAATAAACCTTACTTTTAAAAAATTCAAAATCTAAAATGAAAGCATGAAAATAATAATGTAGCATAAATATTAAAATTATCATTTTGATTATATATCACTAAAATCATTTTCTAGAAAAAAGATAAATTTTAAGAGAAATGTGAACAATTATTGCATACTGAATTATTTAAAATTCTTTAAGCTCCTTAAAGATGAGTGATACAATTAAAAATATTTTGGAGATACAACACACCTAAATACTTTAGAGAACAAACCCATTGGAATGGCATGAACAAGTAAGAGACGACGGGAGAAAAAAAAATAGGCTCTGAAAAACAGATGAACAATATAATCAACCTTGGATTCCCAGGAAAACAAAATCCTAAGCCAGTAGAGGAAAAACAGGGCAACCAACTCAATATACACTACACTCTTCAAAAGGCATAGGGACTAGCAACAAGTACGTCTGGATCTTGAAACAAGGAAGAGAAGGAAGGACTAGGTGAAGGCTGTTTGAGAAATCCATCTAGGAGACTGCCCCTATTCCACACCAAAAGAAGTCTGGAGATAAATACTATAATAAAAATATAGAACAGTAGCTCTAAACTGGGGGACACTAAACGGTTGAGGGCATGGATACCATACCCCAAAAGGGGATTATGTGACATCTAATCTGAAATGTGAATGCAGAAACCCATCATTCTTTTCCCAAACACATTAGTAACTCACCTTTAACTTCTAGATAAGATACTTTTCTATTAGAAATTTGATAGGATGAAGAGGAAGTATCTAAACTAAGGGCTCCCCAACAAACAACTAACTCTGATAACCCAAAAGTGAAGTTCAGAGTTGACAGACCCAACCATGTACTCAGAGTGTTCCAAATAGTTTACAGCTTTTTATTCAGCCCCCCACTCTTAATCATGAGCAGACAGCCACAGATTGCCAATCATTTGAGGAAAGCATATACTCAGGGCTTTCCAAACAGCTTTTGATTTAGCCCCCCCACTCTTAATCATGAGCAGATGGCCTCGGATTGCCAATCATTTGGGGAAAGCCTTTAACATGGAAAACAAAGACAAAAGCAAATATAAGGTGAAAAAAACAAATAGCAGAAACAGACACGTTGGAAGAAAAAGAAAAATTCCCCAAAAAACTACCATTGACACTCTCAGAGAAAACATTGTATTAGCAACACAAGAAAAGGATGCTAAAGAAAAAGGAACATCCAGAGAAAAAGGGAAGGAGAAAGGGGAGGTGTAGAAACAGACAGACAGACAGACAGACACACACACACACACACACACACAAGAAGAGGAAAGGAGGGAAAAAGAAGCGAGGAGGATGGAAGGGGAGAGCAAAGATGGGAGGAAGAATGGATGACCCTAAGGTCAATGCCGTATAGCAGAAGCTCAGAGCAAGCAGTCTAAGCACTGCAGATGTGAGTAGGAAATCAGAAAGCTCCAAGT
Source organism: Hylobates moloch (assembly GCF_009828535.3). NCBI lineage: Eukaryota > Metazoa > Chordata > Mammalia > Primates > Hylobatidae > Hylobates > Hylobates moloch. The sequence continues at coordinate 88,263,000 of NW_026652279.1, forward strand.
GGGATGTCTCCCAAAAAGGATGAAACTGGTAAAATATCTGCTGTTTTATTTATTTTTATTATTATTGAGATAGAGTTTCGCTCTTGTTGCCCAGGCTGGAATGCAATGGCACAATCTCAGCTCACTGCAACCTCTGCCTCCCAGGTTCAAGTGATTCTCCTGCCTCAGCCTCCCAAGTAGCTGGGATTATAGGCGCATGCCACCACATCCGGCTAATTTTTGTATTTTTAGTAGAGACGGGGTTTCATCATATTGGTCAGGCTGGTCTTGATCTCCTGACCTCAGGTGATCCGCCCACCTTGGCCTGTGCTCGGCCTGAAGCTAGAATTTCTGCAGCATAGTTCCTACGTAGTCTGGAAGCATCTACAAAAATGTCTGTCTCCAGGAACAATTACTAGTTTCTTAGTTTAAGGACAACTCCAAACTTATTTTAGACATTTGGATTTGAACAGGTCTTGACTTTGACTAGATTATAAGACTAATGTTCTTTAATATTTTAAGAACTTAGGTGAGTCAAGGTAAACTAATTTAACCAAGGCAGAAGGAGAGCTTGAGTTCAGGAGTTCTAGGCAAGCTTGGGCAACATAGCGAGCCTTGTCTCTATTTAAAAAAAAAAAAAAAAAAAAATGTAGCTTCAGAGAACAACTTCCATGACCTTAAACTAAAACAAGACTTCACCTACCACCCCCCAAAAAAGGGATTTTTTTTCCCCATGAAACTTATTTTTTTCCACTAAAGAGCATGTAAGAATATTTGCTGTTACATATACACAGTACCTGTTAAGTCCTTTGCTAAATCAGGATGGTTCATGAGACAATGGCTAGCAAATTTCACACATTCCAGGCGGATTGGTACATGGATATCATTAAACCTGATAAGATATAAAAGCACAGAGTGATCTTTAAAATTAAGAGAAACAGACGTGTTAAATCTGTACCCAATTTATATTTACCTAATTAAAGAAAAAACAGTTTATGAAGGAAAATGCAAAGTAGAACCAAACCATTTTACAAAGTTTCTGGTATACGTGTATGTCTGAATGCTCTGGAAACTCTATATAAACTAGGGCAATCTCCTGTGAGAACTATGTGATTTTAAGGAACCTGAATAAACCATATACATTTGGCTCAAATATAAGAATGACAAAAAAAATTCCTATCAACATTATACTCTCAAATACATCTATTTATGCAAGTGTGCATATATAGTTCATAGAAACATCATAAATCCCAAACTATGTTTGAAAGAAAACTTTCCCTAAAGTATTCCCTTTTAAATATAGGGCATTCACTAATGTATGGCAGATCTCACACTAAACCCTATAGTATATTACATGACTCTAAAAGTGTACCCAAATTACTACTATCCAATTAATCATCACCATTATTACATTGCCACTAATGGCAAGGCCACTTTTTACATCTGTAAATATGTATGTATCCCTAAAAAGTTAAAATTCTTTGGTTGATATGTCACTTAAGCCTCAAATCTTTTGTTTTCCCTCCAACTCTTTTTTTCCTGTAATTTGCTAGAGCAACCGCTGTGTATGTGTATGGTTTTATTCCATATTTAGATTTTGCTAACTGTATCATTCTGATGTGAATTAACAGGCTCCTCTCTCTTCTAAATCCTGTAAACTGGTAGTTAGATCTAAAGACTTGATCATATTTGGGTCAATTTTTTTTTTGCCAGACTACCAAAATACCATAGATGGCACTGTCTTCTTCCGTCAGGAAGCACATGATGTTTAGCTGTCTCTCAACCACTGATGTTCAGTCTGTATACTTTATCACAGAATGTAAAATAGTAATTAAAAAAATTAAGTATCAAGAACATTAAAGTGAAGCCAAGATTTTTCCATTCGATATTTTCATATGTCTTAATTCTATGAAATCAAAAGGCTCCCAAATCTTACATCATTCAACACCTAAGAAACTAAAGTTAGCATTATAAAGGAGGGTGAAAAAGTCTTCAAAACCAGCACCAAATTACTCATAAAAATTAGAAAAAAAAGCATATATGCTCTATGAAGTATACCTCCCCTCCCAAAAGTTATAAAATCTAGCCTCTGGTCCCATATAGCTTCCTGAGTGTTTTGAATTCAGGTACTCAATCCTATATACTTTACCATTTCTCAGGTAAACATGCACCTTACAACAATTAAAAATAAATATACTAAGATGTCTTTTAAAAGACTAACTCCTTAAAGTTGGTGTCATTTAATACTGTGTAAGTTTTATGTTATTAATATTAAAAGGAAAAATTACAACATAATAGAAAGGTGACATATACATTTACATTAGGATTTCTCCAGCTAAAAACCCATAAAATACATCCCGGCTAATCCAAGTCTTAATTTAAAGATATAATAAATATATATACAGTAAAAGTATTTTTGTTTTAAAATATTAAACTTTAAATTGAGTTGCATAATTTAAACTGATATTCTTCCCTACTGTCTAAAAACTTTCCACTGTATTTAAAAGAAAAAAGTTGGCTTAACTTGACTCACTGAATATAATTATTGAGCTAAATAAGAAACAAGAAATCAGACTGGAGATCTGAAGCTTAACAAACACTTATCACAACTTATATCCTCTTTTAACAAATCAGAAAAATGAGACCAAAATATTAAATTTACAGTAATCACTGACAGTTTTCATTAAAATGTAAAGAAAGTGGTCATACCATTGCAAATATTTCAACACAAAGAAAATAAAATCAGGGCCTTTAAATCTTCCTTTTTTTTTTGGAGACGGAATCTCGCTCTGTCGCCCAGGGTGGAATACAGTGGCGCCATCTCAGCTCACTGCAAGCTCCGCCTCCCAGGTTCACGCCATCCTCCTGCCTCAGCCTCCCAAGTAGCTGGGACTACAGGTGCCTGCCACCACGCCCGGCTAATTTTTTGTAATTTTAGTTGAGACGGGGTTTCACCGTGTTAGCCAGGATGGTCTCAATCTCCTGACCTCGTGATCCACCTGCCTCAGCCTCCCAAAGTGCTAGGATTATAGGCATGAGCCACCGCGCCCGGCCAGATCTTACTTGTTTGTTTATGACTTAACTGCATTATTTGTTATGAGAATAATTTGAGGGGAAAATTTCTCTTTTTTTCTGAGTCAAAGCAGGTTTCAGCCAAGGCACTTGTTGGGCTTTTAATATTTCAAGGTCAGGGATGAATACCTCTCACAGAAAAGTGACATACACAAACACACTCAAAATTTTGCAACCATTTCAGGGATGTTGTGCATCATTCAAACCATGCAAGGAATCCAGGCCATCATTTCCTTTAACTGAGAAATATAAAAAGGAAGTTAGGAAGAGAAATATAAATAGTCATTTCTTTATTCACTCTGTGAATACTCTTATCCTGTCAATATCTCCAAACAACCTAATTAATTGTAATTAATTTGTAGAGAGGCTATATCTCCCAAAGAGGTATTTTCAGTTGGAATTAATCACTGCCTTAAAGTAATAATATTAACTTCATGGTCATAATACCATAAGAGATAGCTTTAAAATGTATTATCTTTTAAAAATTACTGAGGATAAAGACTAAAAAGAGTAAACATAAATATAGCCAGTCATTAACAACTTTCAAAACTTTTAACATAAAAAATCCTTCATTTTTATGATTCCAGAGAACACAGTTCAAATGTGGATAATGTTTCTTAAAAAAACGGTCAGTAGAATCATGTATTACTTTTAAATGGGAAACCAAAAGCATATACCTGCCCAAGTAGCACTGCCAAAGTGGCTTGTTTTGAGAAGCCAATTCTGAATCCTTTGCCCCAAACATTTTTGCCAGTAGTTTAACAACTTGTAGGCGCTCCTCATTATCATTGCTCTAAAATAAAACACAATCACAGCTTTAAAACCATGCAGTAGATATTCAGAATAAGGCTGCCCATTCTTTGCCATGATTTCCCTGATGCTCCTATTCCACAGAAAATCTTTCACGAATTCTAAATGAAAAATTACATAAAAATGCTCACTATACTTTTCACAAAATTAAATGTCATCATAAATGCTCTAATTATGTCAAATTCCATTAAAGAAGTACCTTTCATGAAAATACATCTTTAAAGTTTGTTCCAATGTTAGAGGCCCCTCCTACAATTAAAGTTCATTTCTATTCAGAGTCAAAATAAAAAATGAACTCTTATAAAACCTACCCAGGACCCTTGAAAAACTATGTGTGGTTTTTCAGAACAGACACTGACAGAGGCCAGGCCTACAGAAAACAGAAAACTCTGTGTGAGTATACTTTTTAGCTCTATTAGTATGTGCTATAGTCTCCCAGTAAGACACTTCATCTACATAGACCAGATTTCTAAAAGGAGCTCAACAGTAAAAAGAGGCCTTAAACCTGTGAAAACTCAAATTTGTTTTATATATTATATTGGGGGCACCCTAGGGATGTGACCTCAATTTTACTATTGATTTTGGCACTGCCAACAAATGACTCAATGGATAAGTGAATGAGCCAGTCACAATACTAGACTTGAACATAATGTGTGAGAATCAGGTATATCAAAAGGCACTGATATTCAAGGTGCTATGGAAATGTCACTACACAAATTGTTTTTAAATTTTAAACCAATGCCACAACCTGCCATGCCAAGAGCCCCGACAATATGACCTAACTCATCTCTATTCTTTCTTTATTCGTCTAAGTAATTATATCTCAAGCCTGGCTGTACATTAGAATCATCTCAAAACTTAAAAAAAAAAAATTAAAACAAGAAGAACAAAAAAAAAACCTGTATTCCCCAAAACTCGGAATCAGCTAGTCTGGTTTAGTGCCTGGACAGCTATTTCTTTAAGGCTTAACAAGCAAAGATTCTAATATGCAGCCAGGAGTGATTTAAACTTACTTTATGCTATCTTCCAATTATAATTCTTTGTGTTCCACAAATTCACCCGGAACCTTCCTACCTCTATATGCTTCTGCATGCTGTTTCCTTTGCTTCAATTGTACGCTGTTTGTATCTCTTATGACACTTATAATATCTGGCCTCATATTAGATCTGGATTTTTTTCCTCTTCCTCTCATACTAGATGTTAAGTTTGCTGAAAGCAGGGATGATAATTTCCTTATTTTTATATTTCTCATAGTGTGTGGGAACATGCATAGCATTTACTCAATATTTTTACTTGAGAAAATCATATAAACCAACAAATAATTAGAGGTGTGGCTACCTGCTGCCTCACCAAATCACTAACCACATTAAAAGGGGGACAGGAAGGCCAGTTAATTGAATGGCTCATTTGAGAAATATACCAAAAACTACTCCAGAATATAAGAAGAATACTTATTTACTGGCTACTTCGGGTGTTCATATTACCAATGTGGACTGTTTTGTTTTTGAAAGAAAATCCAAATTTTTAGACACAGACATAATTTAAGAACTTTTCGGGGTCCACAAAGATTAATAATTATAACCAGCTTTACTTAATCTTATTGTAATGATTTGAAAAAGAAAACTGTATTCTCCAATTCTGCTCAATTTTACAGCATAATTTAATGTCAAAGCAGTTAGGAACACGCTACCAAAAAATTTCACTGGGTCGGGGGTAGTGGTTTATGCCTGTAATGCCAACACTTTGGGAGGCCGAGGCAGGTGGATTACTTGAGGTCAGGAGTTTGAGACCAGCCTGGCCAACATGGTGAAATCCTGCCTCTACCAAAAAATACAAAAATTAGCAGGGGTGGTGGCACACGCCTGTAGTCCCAGCTACTTGGGAGGCTGAGGTGGAAGAATTGCTTGATCCCGAGAGGCACAGGTTGCAGTGAGCCAAGATCACACCACTGCACTCCAGCCTGGGCAACAAAACAAAAAAAAATCCTGTCTCAAAAAAATTAAAAATTCACAGAACTATATAAAAAGCAAACAAACTTTCAACATAGGCAATATGAGATAATATGCATAAAGGGAAAGCATTTCACACTATGTGGATAACAAACTCTAAACTATTTTTATGGCCTCAGTGGTCAAAGGAACTACTATAAACTGTGCCTTGAAAACATAAGCTTGATGTATAGCTAAGATTTCAAAAGTTAGTCAAATCCTAGAATTTATCTGGAAAATGTCTGGAGGAAAATACCATCTTGCTAATCATTTATTAAACAGTTACTATCTGTTAGGCACCTGCCAGGCACTAAAGATTCACAGACAGACACGGCACAAATACGTGAAGAAATAATAGTAATACTTCCCCCTCGTCTCTTACATTCAGTTAAAACTACTGTAAAAATTAAAAAGCTATAAACAATGCTCTTTGCTAATAACTTGGTTGGTAGAATCGTATTATTTTTACAAGTTACCTTTAATTTAAATTCAAGCTGGGGTAAAACAGAGAGCAGCAAATGACTATCAATATTGTAGAGCTCCAAAATTAAGTCAAAGACATGCTCTGACAAATCGCTGATAGATGTTTTCCCAAGCATCAGAACCTGATTAAAAAACTTTTGAGGAGAAAGAAAGCCTATCATTAGTAGAAAAACCAGAGACAAGATGAATGTTTTAAAATATTATTTGACCAAATTCATCATTATTTTATACAAAGTCAAACTAGGCATATCAAAATATTTTCTAACATTATATGGGAAACCAATATAGGCTACATGAAAAGATAAAACATGGAATCCATCTTGTATACAATAAAACAGACCGAAACATTTCAATAAACATTCTACTTTTCAAATATACTCTGCTCCCCATTATAATACTGACTATATTCTATCCTCTATTATTTGTGTATATTTCTGGATGGTTAATTTTATGTGTCAACTTGACTGCATTAAGGGATACCTAGATAGTTGGTAAAGCATTGTGTCTTGGGTGTGTCTGCAATGATGTCTGCAGAGGAGATTGGCTTGTAGACTGAGTGGGAAAGATCTGCCCTCAGTATGGGCAGGCATCATCCAAACAGGCTGGAAGGCCAAATAGAACAAAAAGGCAAAGGAAAGTGAATTCACTCTCCTCTGGATTGGAACATTCATCTCCTATCCTTGGACAGCAGAACTCCAGGTTTTCCTGCCTTTGGACTCCAGAAATTGCACCAGCAGCCCAGTCCCCTGCTAGGTTCTCAAGCCTTGCCTTCTGCCTCTGAGAGTAACACCATTGGCTTCCCTGGTTCTCCAGCTTGCAGACAGCCTAATCTCGGACTTCTCAGACTCTGTAATCTCATAAGTCAATTCCCCTAACAAATTCCCTCTCATACATATACATGTGTCTCTGTGTCTGTGTGTATACACACACATATATGTGTATGTGTGTCTGTATATACATACACTCACTCACTATTGGCTGTTTCTCTAGAAAACCCTAATACAATGTCTTAATCTCCCTAAGGGTGAGGGATAATAGCTTGTTCACCTTAGTACATATGGAAGAAAACATCATCCCATAGACACAGCCTTCTTACATTTTCATAGAAGGCAATTCTATGTTTGAAATTTGTAAATTTTTATTTTTGATAAAAAACTACCTCTTCCTAATCCTCTGTCTTCTTTTACATTCTGATGTGTACATATCTACACAGTTTACAACACTAATTAAAATCCAATTAAAAGCACACACAAACACAAGGAAAATCCAAATTTAAACAATTTTTCCCTACCATATGGCTAGCTCTAACTAGTTTCCACACTCAGATCATTTATCAGATTACTACTGAAGTTAGCAAAGATGCATGGCATAACTGTCAAGTTCCTATTTAAAATCTTCCAAAAACATAAAAAATTAACCAAAAGCATACCCTGCCATGTATCCTCAATGGTTTCCTGAGTCTCAGCGGAGAAGGAGTCAAGGATTCTTTATACCATACAAGCTGCCCTAATCTCTTCTGTGACAGTTAACACACAACTGGCTTAATTAGGCTTTAGCTTTCTATACTGAAAGTACAGAGTGGAGGATTTCATATTTCTATGTCTTTTCTGCTTACTTTTACTTCTTGGATTGTTTTTATGTGACTTTTTTAGGTCTATGAATCAGACCAGACTACCTAGCCGTGAAGAAAGAAGAACAAATTCTATTTTGCTATTCTTTCTTTATTTGTTTTAAAAAGAACTTGTTTGTCCTTCCTATTTATCAATTTTATGGGAAGAGAATTTCATGACATCAAAGGTTAATTTCTTGTTCAGGCTGAAAATAAAGTGGCTTTTTTGCTTCCATTCACAAACTTTCTCCTGCTTAAAAAATAGTAAAACAAGTACTATTTATTTAATAAATAGTATTTTCCTTAATAAAGAACAATAATTATTCCCAGTCTCACCACCAAAGTGGTCAAACCATCATCTTCTAACAGTCTAGGAAAAACTTATTTGAAAAATTAAGGAAAAAAAACATTCCCTGGTTTAATTTCTCACAAATTCCATAAAAAAAAAAAAACATGTGTTGAACACTTTTATAATCTCCAAAAAGGCAATGACCAAGTTGGTCTTCTCCAATGTGTAAAAGCCTACCTAGCACAGTGCCTGGCACAGAGGAGGCATAGAATAGATGTTTGGTAAATGAATAAAAAATATGCAAAAGACAGTATGATACAAATATGAGTAAAACAATCCAAGCCCTTCCTAAGAGCTGAAAATTTAGTGGTGGTAGATTTAGATTTGATTAAAATATTTCCTTCCAAAAATTCTTTCATTTACAAATGGGTAGCTAATTACATACTACAAATTAATTTTTTTGTACAGCAAATGCCTCCTTATGAAAGATGTCACCAGTCAGTAATAAATTCTACCTTAAATTTACATGGCTAACTTTAATTACAAAGTGCTTTCACATTAAATAACACATTCTCCACCACCACCCAAGCATTACAGGTGCAAAAACAGAGGCTCAGTGGAATTCAGCAATTTAACCAAATTTTACCTATTCCAACAAGGATTGGATGTGCTTTTTTCAGTCCAACAAAATAATTTTTTGCCATATCCTAAAATCTGTGACAAAAAAAGAACTAGTGAAAAATAACATCATTAAGAAGTGATGTGTGTAGGAAATTTTTAGAATTATCACCATGTACTTTTTGTTCTTGATACTCCATTTTACCTTTTAAACAAAAATATATGTACTGTTTAGCTTCCTGGATTGTTGTGTTACAACAAATTCTATTTAAAAAAAATAACCTAGGCTGGGCATGGTGGCTCACGCCTATAATCTTAGGCGGATTGCTTGAGCTCAGCAATTCAAGAACAGCCTGGGAAACATGGTGAAACCGTGTCTCTACAAAAAATTTTTTAAAAAAGGAAAAATTCACCAGACATGGTGTTTCATTCCTGTAGTCCCAGCTACTCAGGGGGCTGAAGTGGGAGGATCACTTGAGCCTCAGAGGCAGAGGTTGCAGTGTAACAAGATCACACCACTGAACTCCAGCCTGGGTGACAGAGCAAGACTGTGACTCAAACAACAACAACAAAAAATTTTAATAAATAAATAACCTATACCACCACAGTGATTTCTTAAGTCTTGATATGTAAGAAATACTATCAATAAAAAAAAAAGAATGTGTCTGTATGTGTGAATGAAAAACAGAAAAGAGAGAGAAGTAGGGTTATTATCTCAGTATCTTATTACTATTTTTACTTGCTAATTCTCAACTAGGAGGATGAGTAAATAATAGCTGTTTTAACTGTAAGTCCAAAAGGGCTAAGAATGATTTCTAACACTGAACTAATTTTACCCTACTACAAGACAATTAAGTCCACTAGAAAGTGATTTTACATGTAATTATAAAGTTTTGAAATGGAAACATAAGTAGACATAAAGGAACTAAAGGGAAGGAAAAAGCAATTCTTATTTCCTAGCTAACCTTCAAATAAGGCAAGGAACAAGAAAACAGGGAGAAATAAGAAAATGGTGGACAACGTACTGGGAGAAAGTATATAATTCAATGTGTACTCAGAACACTCTGGCCCCTGCTCCCCAGCTTTTGATAAAGACATAATATGAAAGTTTGGGGAGTTCAATGGGGAAGGATTCTATTTCTGCAAGCAAGAAAAACAGGAAATTAACACAAGGTATAAGTGATAAAGAAATGTTTTTACCTTGATGTATTCTGGGATTGTTAAAAGTATTTCCTCAGCCTTTTTTCTTTATTTAACTTCCATTATAAACATTTTCAAACATACAAAATTTGAGAGAACAGTATAACGAACCTAATCACCGAACTCTAACAAGTATCATCATTTATTGTGGGTTTTTTCCTTTAATTACTCCAATCAAATATTGATTTTCCCCAATAATAGTAGAGATATCAATACGGTATAGTGTTCTTTTCTTATTTTTATGCCAGGAAAAGACATCAAAATAAGATGTGTCCCCCACCCCCCAAAAAAAAAGAAAAAAAAAAACCGGCTTGGCAATATGAGTTTAAATAAATGGCCACCAGGAGGAGCTCACCTAGTGTGCTCTAATGGCCCATGGAAATAGTCATTTAGAAGTACTTGAAGCAAGGGAAAAGGATAATTACAGAATGTTTTAAGTCTAGGTCTACACACTTCAAGTGCCACTAAGCCAATGATGAAAAAACTCAATCCAACCAATTTATCTCAGCCAGTACTCGTAACTTACAAAACTGCAGAAACCAGTATTTGAAGTTCCCTGAAAATCTTGGAGCAATTAAGATAGATTACAGATTTGATTCCACAGCTTCTGAAAGTTTACCCTTCAAAACAATTTCCTTACAAATTAAATTAATTTTTCCAAATCATCGTATCTTTAGGATTCTCTAAGGCTATAAGCCAGAAACAAAAGCTGGAATTTATTAAGTTACTGTTTTATGAAGTAGTTAGTTTTCAAAGTACATCTTTTCATGATATATTTCATACACTGACTTTAAATTTGTGTATACTACAAGAAAAACTCTCCCTCAATAAATTTTAGGAGAATGCATAAGTAATTATTAAAGGCTTTCTTTCTTACTTTACTCAGGAATGCAAATTTATATCCTTTACTTGTCTGGAGGTGAGTGAAACTGAAAAGCAGGTGGAAGGACTGAACTGTTACACAATTCCAAGGGCCACCATTAACACTGTACTCTACATTTGTATTCCAGGAGGCACCATTCACACAGAATATAATATGAATACTGCCACCTAAATCTGTACAACTCAAAAGAACTGTGGAGAGAAAATAAAACTTACCATAAACTTCTGTCAGTGAACCTAGCAGCTAAAAAATATTTCTTTCTATAAATAAATACAAGATAGTCAATCATAAGTAAGTAGATTTGGGGTGATACTGAAAGGGCTCATTTTATTACAATCATTCCTTTTTTTCAGAAAAGATAGATTTATATGGAATCTACCCTCTAGGAATAGCAATAGATAAGCAACTTTTACTAAATCACTACTGCCATTCATACTTGCCTTCAATTTCTAGGTCTTAATATAAGTTCATATCTTCTTCTTGTACAAATCAATTTAAGCTCCAAAAACCTGTAAGCAACGTCTCTGAATAATGAAAAGTTCCATATGTTTTATCTAATTACATTTAACTCTATTTCTATCAGTAGAAACAAACAGAATATCTTGCTAACCAAAATAAAACTGTTTAAGTTCTCAGGCAATTTGAAAAGAAGATAAAGAACAAACAGGATGAGAGCAAGCCTTCCAAAAAATATTAAGCAAGAATAATTTTAAGAAGGAGAAAGAAAATATATTACTTAAGGGTTAAAACAACACATATTTGTTGTTTTTAAAACTATATACTATCTGACGAAATTTTGCTTCTATCAAGTCTTTAAATTTTCGGTTTAATCCTTCTGACAACCAATTACAAGTAAGACTTACATTGGTAATATATGGCTCAATAGCTTGAGCTGTCCTCTTCAGTAAAGCCTTTGCCAAATCATATGCTTGCTTGTTTAAATTCTGAAAAACATAAACAATATCTATATTATATATCTCTAACTATGAAAAGCAAAATATTACCTGTATTCAAAATGCTACCCGAGTAAATGAATGAAAAAACTGAGACTCAATTGGAATAAAAGAGAGAAGGCAAAACCACTTTTCTTTTTTTAGGACTAACTGGCCTACTGGATCTAAGATTCTATCCACGTAAGGATAATTATATTCTCTTCCTATTTTGTTCATAACATAATGTAAACCACACAGAAATGGTCAATAAATGCTTATTAGATACAGTCATTCTAGATCTAGTCCCAAAATCAAATCAGTTAAGTACAAATACAGGCTGTTCCACTTCAGGTCCAAAAAACACAAAATATCCTAAGAGAATGAACTATGTTCTAGTGTGGGCAGCGATGGGGATCCCATAGGCGGGGAAGGACAGAGGAGTTTTGGGCAGCTGTAAAAAAGCAGATTACTCAAACACATTTCAGAGCACAGGTAAGTTGAAGGATACAACAGGAAATACAACAAATAGTAAAGTACAGGGGGGGAAGATAACAAGAAAAAACATCATAAGAAGCTATGTTTCTAAGAGACTCTGATAATGATACAAGGAAGTAAAGATAAAAAAAGGAGTCAGTACCCCAGTTTAAACATATTCCAGAGAACAGGAACACTGTATATATCCTTAAACTCACACTCTTTACTCAGCATATTTTTAGATTTACCTGCCTTAATGCTTGTATTTTATTTTTTATTTTTTAAAGATCTTAATTGGCTTTATTTATTTATTTATTTATTTTTTATTATACTTAAGGTTTTAGGGTACATGTGCACAATGTGCAGGTTTGTTACATATGTATCAATGTGCCATGTTGTTTTGCTGCACCCATTAACTCGTCATTTAGCATTAGGTATATCTCCTAATGCTGTCCCTCCCCCCTACCCCCACCCCACAACAGTCCCCGGAGTGTGATGTTCCCCTTCCTGTGTCCATGAGTTCTCATTGTCCAGTTCCCACCTATGAGTGAGAACATGCGGTGTTTGGTTTTTTGTCCTTGCGATAGTTTACTGAGAATGATGGTTTCCAGCTTCATCCATGTCCCTACAAAGGACATGAACTCATTTTTTATGGCTGCATAGTATTCCATGGTATATATGTGCCACATTTTCTTAATCCAGTCTATCGTTGTTGGACATTCGGGTTGGTTCCAACTCTTTGCTATTGTGAATAGTGCTGCAATAAACATACGTGTGCATGTGTCTTTATAGTAGCATGATTTATAGTCCTTTGGGTATATACCCAGTAATGGGATGGCTGGGTCAAATGGTATTTCTAGTTCGAGATCCCTGAGGAATCGCCACACTGACTTCCACAATGGTTGAACTAGTTTACAGTCCCACCAACAGCGTAAAAGTGTTCCTATTTCTCCACATCCTCTCCAGCACCTGTTGTTTCCTGACTTTTTAATGATGGCCATTCTAACTGGTGTGAGATGGTATCTCATTGTGGTTTTGATTTGCATTTCTCTGATGGCCAGTGATGATGAGCATTTTTTCATATGTTTTTTGGCTGCATAAATGTCTTCTTTTGAGAAGTGTCTGTTCATGTCCTTTGCCCACTTTTTGATGGGGTTGTTTTTTTCTTGTAAATTTGTTTGAGTTCATTGTAGATTCTGGATATTAGCCCTTTGTCAGATGAGTAGGTTGCAAAAATTTTCTCCCATTCTGTAGGTTGTCTGTTCACTCTGATGGTAGTTTCTTTTGCTGTGCAGAAGCTCTTTAGTTTAATTAGATCCCATTTGTCAATTTTGGCTTTTGTTGCCATTGCTTTTGGTGCTTTAGACATGAAGTCCTTGCCCACACCTATGTCCTGAATGGTATTGCCTAGGTTTTCTTGTAGGATTTTAATGGTTTTAGGTCTAACATTGTATTTTATTATTTCATTTAACTGCTATTTAGATATACTAGATTCTTTACTGATTCTCCTATTCATTGACATTAAATTATATGTCTTGTACAAGTCTCCTTGTGTAAATGAGAAGTAATTTTCTGTAAATTCTATCTTTGCCATTTTTCAATTAGGCTGTTTAGTCTTGCTCTTATTTATTTTTAGATTTTCTCTATAGATTCTACGGACTAAACTTTCATCAATTATACATGTTTCTCGACTTATGATGAAGTTACATCTCAATAAACCCATAGTAAGTCAAAATGCATTTAATACCCCAATAAACCCATTATAAAATAAGTCAAACCATTAAGTCAGGGTCTGTACATGCATAACACACCTTAGTCTATATTTGTCTTTTCACAATATTTATGGTGTCAAAGTATGGAGATGCTTTTTCATTTTTTTTATTGATATGTAACAACTGTGCTTATTCTGGGGGTACATGTGCTATTTTGATACATGTATACACTCAATAATAATCGAATCAAGGTACCTGACATATCCATCACCTCGAATATTTATGTTTTCTTTGTCCTGGGAACATTACAAATCTTCTCTTTTAGCTATTTTGAAATATAAATTATTGTTAACTATAATTTCCCTACTGTAGTATCAAATACTAGAAAGAGGACGACGGGCACTGTGGCTCCTACTTGTAATCCCAGCACTTTGGGAGGCAGAAGCAGGTGGATCACCTGAGGCCAGGAGTGCGAGACCACGCCTGGTCAACATGGCGAAACCCAGTCTCCAGTAAAAATAAAATTAGCTGGGCGTGGTGGCGGATGCCTATACTCCCAGCTACTTGGGAGGCTGAGGCAGAAGAATTGCTTGAACCTGGGAGGCAGACGTTGCAGTGAGCTGAGATCACGCCACTGCACTCCAGCCTGGGCGACAGAGCGAGACTCCATCTCAAAAAACAAACAAACAAATACTAGAAAGAACTATGCCTCCTATCTAACGTGTATTTTTGTACTCCTTAACTTTGCTTCATTCCTCCCCTCCCCAGTTCCTTTCCCAGCCTCTGATAACCACCATTCCATTCTCTACTTCCATGAGACCTTCCTTTAGCCCCTGCAAGTGAAAACATATTTGTTTTCCTGTTCTCATTTTATATCACTTTACAAAATAACCTCCAGTTCCATCCATGTTGCCACAAATGACAGAATTTCATTTTTTTGTGGCTGGAATAATATTCCATTGTATACATACACCACATTTTCTTTATACACTCATCCATTGATAGACACGGTTCAATTCCATATATTGGTTACCACAAATAGCTTTTATTTTTAATGTAATCCAACTTATCAGTCTGTTCTCATACAGCTTTGCTCTCTGTATCTTTCTTAAGAAATTCATTCCTATCTTGAGGTTGTAAAGATGTTTTTGTTTTTTTGTTTTTTTTTTGAGTCAGAGTCTCGCTCTGTCACCCAGGCTGGAGTGCAGTGGCACAATCTCGACTCACTGCAAGCTCTGCCTCCCGGGTTCACACCATTCTCCTGCCTCAGCCTCCCAAGTAGCTGGGACTACAGGCGCCCGCCACCACGCCCAGCTAATTTTTTGTATTTTTAGTAGAGACAGGGTTTCACTGTGTTACCCAGGATGGTCTCGATCTCCTGACCTTGTGATCCACCCGCCTCGGCCTCCCAAAGTGCTGGCATTACAGGCGTGAGCCACTGCGCCCAGCCCCCAAAGACATTTATTTTCAAACAAAAGTTTAAAAATTTACTTTTCACATTTAGACCTTTATTCCACCTGTAATTTATTCTCACGTATGGTCTGAGATAAGTATCTAATTTTTATTATTTTCCATATAAGTGCTAAACTGTCCTAAAACCATTCACTAATTTCTTATTCCCCCTTTGATAACTTGTAATACCCACTCTCTCTCAGCTTCTACGTAAGGATGCTTTCATTCAGAAATTCTTCATTATCTCCATATGTCCCTTTGTCTATCACTGACTGATTATAGCCAAAGGGACACATGACAATAATGTCAAGATTAGGTCCCTGTTTTCTTATTCTTCTTCAAAACTGCTTGGCTATTATTGGTCATTTGCTCTTTCACGTCAGTTTTGGATTCATCTTGTCAAATTACACACAAGTACATATGCTATCGCTTTCTTTTTTTTTTTTTTCTTTTTCCTTTTTGAGACAGTTTCACTTGGTCGCCCAGGCTGGAGTGCAGTGGTGTGATCACAGCTCACTGCAGCCTTGACCTCCCTGCAAGCGATCCTCCCACCTCAGCCTCCCAAGTAGCTGGGACTACAGACATGCGTCACTTGCCCAGCTAATTTTTGTAGACACGGGGTTTTGCCACGTTGTTCAGGCTGGTCTCAAACTCCTGAGCTCGTGATTCCCCCGCCTCGGCTTCCCACAGTGCTGGGATGAGAGACAGCCACTGAGCCTGGCCTCGGTTTCTATTTTTGATTGAATTATTGATCAGTATGCAGAAGACTGACATCATTATGATACTGAGTCTCCCCTTCCATGAACAGTAAATCTCTCAACATATGTTAAGTCTTCTATTACGCTTTTCAGTCATTTATAACAATTTTCAATATAAAGGTGATACACATTACGGTTAAATTTCTAAGTACCTTACATCTTTGTTAAAGCTACAAATGAAAAATTTTTGAAATTATGCTAGCAGGTTTTTGTATCTTCTTATGTCTCACAACCTTCTAGAATGTTCTAATATTTTCTATAAATTTGTCTGTACACCATTTTGTGTTTTCTGCATAATCCCATTTCGGTTCAGTTTCTTCTAATCCTCTTATATTGTATTTGCCTTGTCTTATTCCACTAATAACAACACACCTACTATAATGAGGATTAAAAACAGCATGCTTAAGATATGGAACCAATCTAACTGTCCACTGACTGATGAGTGGATAAAGAAAATGTGGTATATATACACCATGGAATACTACTCAGCGATAAAAAGAATGAAATAATGTCTTTTGCAGCAACTTGGATTCTAAGTGAAGTAACTCTGGAATGAGAAACCAAATACTGTATGTTCTCACTTATAAGTGGGAACTAAGCTATAGGTACACAAAGGCACACAGAGTGATATAATGGACTACAGGGAATCAGAAGGCGGAGAGGGGACAAGAGACAAAAAACACATTGTGTACACATTGGGTACAATGTACACTTCTCAGGTGACAGGGGCACTAAAAGCTCAGACTTCACCACTATACAATTCATCCATGTAACCAAAAACCACCTGTACCCCAAAAGCTACTGAAATTTCAAAATATATAAATAAATACAAAATTTTTTTAAAGCATGTTTGCCTTTTTGTCTGAATAGAAGCAGTATTTTTACAATGTTCCTCACGTCAAAGAGAATGTTTCAACATTTCACCATTAAATACTGTATCATACATATCTCCTTATCAATGTAAGTTCTATTTCAAATTTGCTAAGTTATAAATTACAATGAATTGTATCCATCTTTTTCTATATCTATTAAAATTTGTCTTTCTCTTTGATCTATTAAACAAGTATCTTAGTCTATCACTAACGTAATGTTAATCCATCCTTGTATTCCTAAAATAAAGCCAATTTGGTGATTATCAATAGTATTTTAAATCATTCTGGAAATTACTATTTTACATTGAGAATCAATTAGCCTTTTTTTTTTTCTTGCTTGGTTTGCACCTGGTTTCCCTAGGAAGATTATTCTCTGCTCATAAAATGAGTTATGGAGTAGTCCTTTCTATAATCTGGAAGTGTGCTGAAAGTTAGGAATATTTGCCACTTAAATAATCAACAGAAATCCCTGGTAATGGGTTTACAGGTTCTTTTGTTGTTGGTTTGAGTTCTGCTGCTGTTGTTATTTTTGCTGCTGTTATTCTTGCTATCGTTGTTTGAAAAGAAGAGTTTTGTTTTATAGGTAGAGTTTTTAAAACCAACTAAATGTATTGGTTATAGGCTATTTGTCTTGATTTTCTCTCAAGACAAATTTGCCAGGTTATATTTTCTAGGAATTTATTCTAATTTCAAATATGTTAGCATAAAATATTCCTCATGGAATTGTTTTTGATCTTTTTCATGTCCACTGTTCCTCATTTCATTCTAAAACTGTACATAGACACCATTTCCTTTTTTGTGATCTAGCTTTCCAAGCATTTGCTTATTTAATACATTTTTCAAATTACTAACTTAGGGTTTTGATGGAATGTCACTGTGTTTTCTATTTCACTAATTTCATTTCTTCACTACTTTCTTCCTTGCATAATTTGTTTATTCTCATGTTTTTATTACTCCTTGAAATGGACATTTAGCCATGAAGTTACACTTAAAGTGTATCCTGCAAGTTTTAATATGTATGACTTAATTATCATTTCTAAATATTTTAACTGCCATTATGACTTAATGTTTTGTCGGATTATATGCTTGCTATTAGTCGTTATGCGTTTCAAATCCTCAATATTTTTATAAACTCAGTTTACCTGATTTATAATCACTAAAATACATGTAAAATGGAACACAAATAGTGAATTTGCTTCTTTCTGTTAATTATGCTTGTTATTAAATTAGTAGTTTTGTGTTTCAAATCCTCAATATTTTTATAAACTCAGTTTACCTGATTTATAGTCACTAAAACACATGTTAAAATGGAACACAAATAGTGAATTTGCTTCTTTCTGTCCATAATTCTTTCAATTTGTGCTTTATATATTTTGAGCCTGTGTGCATACAAGTTTAGATATCTTCCTGAGTACTGAATCTTTTCTCATTATATAAAGCTCTTCTTTATCCATTAAAGACTACTGTGTCTAATATAAGCTATCTTGGTTTTCTTTTGGTTTATATTTGCCTGGCAAGTACTTTTTCCATCCTTTTATATTCGACCTTTTGTGAATGTGTTTTATTTGTATTTCTTAGTAAAAATAATCACCCAGATTATGTTCAATCCAATCTGAGAACCTGTCTTACATGGTAAATACAGGCCATTTACATTTACTGTAACTCTTCCATTATAATCCTTAAAATTTTAACATAAATGGTTCATTTAAAGTTCAAACTTAATAGCTCCAAACACTCCTGATCATCCCAGGATCATATCACTTATTAACTCCATTAAACCACTCTATTTTACATAAGATTCATTTATTCTCTAACACTGCAAATGAGAAGTCAGTAATCACTTTAGCCTTCATTTCTTGGTAAGGGCCATGCCTTTACATTCTGGGTGCTTTATATATGATTTCTCTTTCAGTATTCCACAATTTCAGGATGGGCCTGGACAGGGATTTCCTCTTTTTATTTATTTTTTTTTACTCTAGTCATGGTACTTTTTCTCAGTAATCCATAGATTAATGGCTTTAACCAATTCTGGAATATTTCAAGCTAACTTCTACTTGAATATCATCTCTTCTCAATTCTCCATTTGTTATTCTGAAATCACTATTAAATATGTCAGACCTTATCTTTCATGTTTCATCTCACTGTGCCTGTATAATTTCCTCATATCTATCCCAGTTCTCTATCTTTTACATATAATTCAATCAAGGTTTATATTTTGGTGGCCATTTTTTTTTCTTTCTTTCTTTCTTTCTTTCTTTTTTTTTTTTTTTTTTTTTTTGAGACAGAGTCTCACTCTGTCACCCAGGCTTGAGTGTACAGTCATGCAATCTCGGCTCACTGTAACCTCCACCTCTCAGGTTCACGCAATTCTCCTGCCTCAGCCTCCTGAGTAGCTGGGATTATAGGCGCATGCTGCCACACCTGGCTAATTTTTGTAATTTTAGTAGAGACAGGGTTTCACCATGTTGGCCAGGCTGGTCTTGAACTCCTGGCCTCAGATGATCCACCCGCCTTGGTCTACCAAATTGCTGGGATTACAGGTATGAGCTACTGCACCCAAGCATTTTTCATTGCTAATGAGTTTTTCTCCTAATTTTCTCCTTTAATATGTCTAGTTATTACGTTTTTTACCTCTTAAACATTTTATCATTAATCCTTTCAAGAGTATTTATAATTTTTTAAAAAATTTTGTCAGAATATTTTATTCGGTGTCATTCACTTAACTACAAGGAGCTATGCAAGTTATGCAAAGGGCTGCAAAACAGTAATTGCCTTGAGAAATTTCCACCCTAAGCTAAATGGACTAAGCAAAAGATTGAATCTGTAAGTACTTGGTGGAAAGATTCCAGCTTCCATACTTAGGAAGTTTGCAAGATCCTATGATTCTAGTTTCTAGAAGTACCTACAGGTCCTCTTCCCACAACAAGGCCAAGGAGAAAATGTTTAATCAGGAAGGGTGAGTTTATTTTCCCCAACAAAGTCTTCTCCATGACAATGGATGGATGGAGGCCTCAGATGCCTCTGGTAGTCAGCTGCTCAGTGCAGAAAGCCAAGCTAGATACTCGATTTGTGTCTAGGAGGGTTTGTCTAACACAGTTGACAAGTGGATGAGGGTTCCAGAGAGCTAGGCTGAGAGTCCAGTCAGGCACAGCCCATTTGAAAGGCTTAGCAGGTCTCCCCCTGGGAATTCAGCCTTCCTCCCTAGGGCATTCTGTGGCTGGATTCATGACCTCTGCCTTCTCACCTGAGCACACAGGCAGCAGAGCTTGTGTCATCAGGCCAGGTGTTCATTTGCCCAGCAGAAATCAGTAGCTGGGCCCCAGGCTGATTTTTACAGCTCATTTAATAAAATGGATTAACGGGGATTATAACTAGATGTGGGCACCAAGGTGTAGGAGACAATGGGACAAGCCTCTGCAGGTCTACTTGCCAGCTTCCCCCTTCTCTCTTGTGGTCACCAGAGGCAGAAGTGAGGCTGGTCTGGGTAGAATCAGGACATGGTGGGCTGCATTCAGAAGGTTCAGCAGGAAGGAGTGAGGGGTGGGAAGAGGAGCAAGATGGCAGCTGACTAGGAACCCACAGCACACCAGGACCTGTAGATTTTATTTAATAAATACATTATCTGAATTTTTTAACTCTAATCTTGCTATTTGTAGTGTCTGCTAAGTTTCAGGATTCAGAGACTGTTTTCTTGAAGAGTTTGGAATTTTTGAATTATGAGATCATTTTAACTGAACCATTATTTGTGTCAATCCTGCATAGCTCTACACTGAGATTATATCTTGCCAGAGAGGTCTTATATTTGCACAGATAACTACATTGGTGATTCCTGTCCTCCTCTCCTTAACCCAAACCCCTTCTAAATTACAGAACCGTATTTCTAACTGGAGATTCAGTCATTTTCTAAAATCAAAACACACACACACACAAACATAACATCTTAACATCACGCAGGCAAGAAACACTGTCACCAACATATCACTCCTCTCCCATTTAGTAGAGACTTCCCTTTAAATTTCACCAGTCCTCTCTATCTACATTATCACTATCTTTTAGTTATGGCCCTACTTGGTTCCATCTTCTGACAAGTAAGTTATGTAACAGCATCTAAGTAGCTACTACTAACTCACTCCCTGAAATACACTCTATATGCAACTGAATTATAACAAATATGTTATTACATGAAATCTACAATTTCTTATTAGTTATTAAGTGTATCTTTTTATTACACATTAATCACAATAAATGTGTATTAATATAACTAAACAAACAGATTCTCTAAAAGATTAAAGCAGGATAAACCATATTTAGAACCTAAGCACAAATTTTAAGCCTTAATATTAACGGGCATTAGACACATTACAGTATACATTGTTACTCACCTTATGAGCAGGTACCAGATTTACTAAAACTGTATCCAAAAGCTCCTGAGACACTGTATCACCTTCACAAATAATAGAGCTCATAAGGTCTACCATGTGCATATGGACTTTCTGATTGTGGCCATTGCTGCAATTCAAAACAGATTTTGTTTCAATTACAACTGAGATATACAGGATTTACTCTTAAGATGATACTGACAAGCATTATGCTTTACAAAAATAATACTAAAATATTAAATAAAATTCTATGTATATTCATTTAAAGCTTCCCTCTCTCTCACATCATACAAAAGCATAAAAATTATATTTTTAAGCTACATTTCTTAGATTTTTCCCTAATTTTAACCAGTCTCACAATCAAAAGTAATTACATCAAAAGCAACTTCAGTTCTGCCTTAAATTCAGAAAATCGAATTGCTCTGAAGTTAATTCTAGTAAATAATTTTAAAGAATACACAAAAAGCTCAAATAGCCACAGGCATTAAGAAGTTAGTATGTATGTTTTATAGACAAATAATGCAATCCAAAAATTTTACACTGGCTTTATGCCACTCCTCTAACCAATAATTACATATAATACAAAATTAAGCTCTATTCATTTTTGAAACTTGTATAAAAATAAATGTGTTAAAAGTTACATCTCTTAGCCTTCTAATATTCACTGTAACAGTTCATGCAGATTCACCTACAAGTTCAAACTTTGTTACTTTTTTTAATGTTATATACTTAATAAAATAAACTTACTTTATAACTGAAAATAAGGTTCTGTATAGCTGGGTGAAAATTTCATTGCTATCTTCTAACTCAAAGCATATGTTATATGACTTGACCCAAGCAATGTTCTAAAAATAAGACATAAAAAAGTGAAAGTTAAGCATTTTGATTATTAAAAATATACAAACAAAAAAATCAGTTTAAAATGTCATCAAGATACAAAAGATATTGCTTACCTCAAGTAAATAAAAATACCTATTGAATTGTGGGCTCTTTGTATCCTCTAGCCCCTTCAACTGTCTTGTTATAAACATAAATATATCCTTAAATAAAAAAAGACAAAGTGCCATTTAGATTATGAACGCTAAATGAAAATATCCATGAAACTCCTAGAGTTTATTCAGCACTCATGTTCACATACCATAATAAACTATAAAGAACCAGAAAAAAATTTTATTTGGCTAAAATTTTTTAAAAGTACACCTTTATATGAACAACATTAAATATCTTACATTAAATATCTTACTATCCTTCACAGGAAAACAGCAAATCGTTTGCCATAATCTTAAAGTCAAAAAACTTCATCTTATAGCAAAAGTTAAACAAATAAACCTGAAAACTGAGACAGCTAAAATTTATGCTATTTTTAGAATAAAAAGTGTTGCAATGACTGAGAGCTGATCAGGTTTCCTGGAACAGCAAAATATATAGTAATTAAATAGCAAGAGCAGTTTGGGAAACAATATTTTTTTAATTGCCAAATGACAATACAATAGATACCACAGAGAAGCTTAGACCCTTAGAAGTCAACACGTCAAGCTTCCTACCAATCTTTGTAATTACCTGCTTTTCCCCATCTTTCTAAATCTATTCCCATCTCGTATTTTTGACTTATTACTATATCTGCATTTGTATCTACATTTGTATAAAGCAACCACACAATCAAGTCTGCATAATAACCAGCTAACAACATGATGACAAGACCAAACCAGCACATACCAATATTAACCTTGAATGTAAACACACTAACTGCCTCAATTAAAAGGTGCAGTGTGGTCAGTTGGTTAAAGAAGCAAGGCCCAACTGTATGCTGTCTACAAGAGACTCGTTTCATATGCAACGACACTGATAGGGTCAAAGTAAAGGGATGCAGAAAAATCTACCAAGCAAACAGAAAACAGAAAAAAGCAGGGGTTACTATTCTAATTTCAGACAAAACAGGCTTTAAACCAACAATGACAAAGAAGAGCATTACACATTGATAAAGGGTCAATTCAACAAGAAAACCTAACTATCCTAAAAATATATGCATCCAACAAAGGAACACACAGATTCATAAAGCAAGTTCTTAGAGACTTATTTAGAGACATAGATAATGACAAAATACTAGTGGGAGGCTTTAACACTCCACTGACAGAATTAGATTATTGGGGCAGACAACTAACAAAGATATTCAGACCTAAATTCAGCATTTGACCAAATGGGCCTAACAGATATCTACAGAACTCTCCATTCAAAACAACAGAATATACATTCTTCTCATCTGCACATGGCACATACTCTAAAACTGACCACATAATAAGCCATAAAACAATCTTCAGCAAATTTTTAAAATGTGATTCACCACATAATGATGACCACGTATGTTGAAGTTGACAGCCAAATCAAGAACACAATACCAGCCAGGCACAGTGGCTCAGCCTGTAATCCCAGCACTTTGGAAAGCCAAGGCAGGTGGATGGCTTGAGCCCAGGAGTTCAAGACCAGCCTGGCCAACATGGCAAAATCCCATCTCTACTAAAAATACAAAAATTAGCCAGGCATGATGGCATGTGCTTGTAGTCCCAGCTACTCAGGAGATTGAGACAGGAGAATTGCTTGTACCCAGGAGGCAAAGATTGCAGTGAGCCAAGATTGTGCTACTGCACTCCAGCCTAGGTGACAGAGCCAGACTCTGTCTTTAAAAAAAATAAAAATAAAAAAAAAATAAAAAAAAAAAAAACACAAAACACAATTCCATTCACGACAGCCACAAAAAGAATAAAATACCTAGGAATACAGCTACCCAGGGTGGTAAAAGACCTCCACAACAAAAATTACAAAACACTGCTCAAAGAAACCACAGAACACAAACAAATGGAAAATCATTCCATGTTCATGGATAGGAAGAATCAACATTACTAAAAAGGCCATGCTGTCCAAAGCAATTTACTGAATTAAATGCTATTCCTATCAAACTACCAAGGACATTCTTCACAAAATTAGAAAAAACTACCTTAAAATGTCTATGGAACCAAAAGGGACCCCAAACAGCCAAGGCAATCCTAAGCAAAAAAAAAAAAAAAAAAACAAAGCTGGAGACATCACATTACCCAACTTTGAAGTACACTACAAGGCTACAGTAACCAAAACAGCATGGTACTGGTACAAAAACAGACACACAGACAATGGAACATAATAGAAAGTCCAGAAATAATGCTGCACACCTACAACCATCTGATCTTCAACAAAAGCACAAAAACAAGCAATGAGGAAAGGACTCCCTATTCAATAAATGGTGCTGGGATAACTAGCTAGTCATATGCAGACGACTGAAACTGGACCCTTTCCTCAAACCATATACACAAATCACCTCATGATGGATTAAAGACTTAAGTGTAAAACCTAAAACTATAAAATCCCTGGAAGATAACCTATGAAATACCACTCTGGACATAGCACCTGGCAAAGATTTCATGATGAAGATGCCAAAACCAACTGCAACAAAAACAAAAATTGACAAATGAAACCAAATTAAACTAAAAAGCTTCTGTACAGCAAAACAGAGTTAAGAGACAACCTACAGAATGGGAGAAAATATTTGCAAACCATACATTGAACAAAGGTCTAATATCAAGAAGGTATAAGGAACTTAATTAACAAGCAAAAAACAACCCCATTAAAAAGAGGGCAGGGCAGGCCAGGCGTGGTGGCTCATGCCTGTAATCCCAGTACTTTGGGAGGCCAAGGCAGGCAGATCACAAGCTCAGGAGTTCAAGACCAGCCCAGTCAATGTGGTAAAACCACTCTACTAATACAAAAATTAGCCAGGCGTGGTGACGGGCACCTGTAATCCCAGCTACTGGGGAGGCTGAGGGAGAAGAATCACTTGAACCTGAGAGATGGAGGTTGCAGTGAGCCAAGATCGCACCACTGCACTCCAGCCTGGGCGACACTGCGAAACTCCATCTAAAAATGTAAATAAATAAATATTGGGCAAAGAACATGAAGAGATACTTTTCAAAAGAAGACATATGTATGGCCAACATGCGTATGAAAAAAATGCTCAACATCACTGATTAGAGAAATGCAAATCAAAACCACAACGAGATATCATCTCATACCAGTCAGAATGGCTATTGTTAAAAAGTCAAAAAAAAATGACAGATGCTGGCAAGGTTGCAGAGAAAAGGAAGTGCTGATACTTCGCTGGTGGGAGTATAAATTAGTTCAGACATTGTGGAAAACAGTTTGGCAATTTCTCAAAGAACTGAAAACAGGACTACCATTCGACCCAGCAATACCATTATTGGGTATATACCCAAAAGAATATAAATCATTCTACCATAAAGACACATGTATGCATATGTTCATAGCAGCACTATTCACAATAGCAAAGACATGGAATCAACCTAAATGCCAATCAACAGTAAAATGGATAAAGAAAATATTCCATATACACCATGGACTATTATACAGCCATAAAATATGAGATCACGTCCTATGCAGCAACATGGATGCCACTGGAAGCCATTATCCTAAGCAAACAAACACAGGAAGAGAAAACCAAATACCACATGTTCCCACTTATCACCAGGAGCTAAACACTGAGTACATGTGAACACAAAGAAGAGAACAGACACCAGCATCTTCTTGATGGTGGAGGGTGGGAGGAGGGTGAGGATCGGAAAACTACCTATTGGGAACCATGCTTTTACCTGGGTGACAAAATAATCTGTACACCAAACCCTCATGACATGCAATTTACCTACATAACAAACCTGCAAATGTACCCCTGAACCTGAAATAAAAGTTTTTTTAAAAAAAGGTTACTTAAAAAAAGTTACTTTGATAGTAGTACTGTGGAAAATATGTTCTCTATGAATGAACCCTTCCTGGATTGTTGAAAGAGTACACATGCCATATTGACCCTATGTGGCGATGGAAAGACAACAGTCACTTATAAGCTCACCAATTATTGCCTAAACATGAAGCCAACTGTATAAAAGGGGTTTGCTGATGATAATAACAAACTGAAAGTGGAAAGGTAAGGCTCAAATATCACAGTTTTCTAATATGTATACAACACTACCGTACACAAAATATATAGACATACAGATATAGGAATTTGATGCTAATCAAGACGAAGTGAAATCTCTTAAATATTTAGAAAGCACCCTCAAAGTCAATAATTTTTAAGTACTATCCCCCAAAAAGAAAAAAGAGGTATAATTTAGAGGTATAATTCATCAGAAAAGCCAAATACTTAACATTTTTCAGCTAGGGAATAATGCACAAAGACCCTAATTTCAGCTCTTTTACAGTCTTCTCATAAATTGTCCAGTTAGAAACAGAACAGATATGCAGCTATTCTTTAGGGAGAATTTCTCGTTACCCCCAAAGCCCTGAAATAGGTCCTTGATTATGCAAACTGAAAGATCCCCAAGAGAGGTAAATAAATTGTACGGTAGCAGTCTTAAGTTAGACTTCCTCGTCATGAGAATGCCAACAAGACATCTAGTATGGGAGAGCCACAGCCACCGTCAAACAAATGGAATCATTCCTTAAACCGATTAAGTATCTCCAAATGAGAAATTCACATTTAGAAATCAAGATAGTACCTCGGTATACAACTACATGGACCAGCTCATGTTATCTACTTTCTTTAAGTCTCCGACCATTCTCAAATCTTACAATTCAATTCCACCTTTAAATGACAAATATTGCCCTCTACCTCCCTCATCCTAAGATTCTTTCACCAATCAAAATTTAAAACAAGCATGCCCAAAACAGGTTGCACATCCTCTACTTGAATTTTGGTAGACTTAATCAAATGAGCACGTTCCTCACTTCAGTTATCAATAACTCCATGAGTCCAAGAACCATGCCTGGGTTTTTTCACCACTGTAAATCCAGTTCCTGACACATAAGTAACAGCAAGACTTATTAAGTGAAATAAACATAAATTGTCTGCCATTTTTTCACACTGTGGATTAATGTTTCTATGGACTCATTCTCTAACCCATAGTTTCCACAATTATCTTTTATTTGTTTTCTGAGACTCTCGCTGCGCTGGCCAGGCTGGAGTGCAGTGGCACAATCTCACTCCATCCTCCACCTCCCAGGTTCAAGTGATTCTCCTGTCTCAGCCTCCACAGTAGCTGGGGTTACAGTCATGTGCCACCACAGCCGGCTAATTTTTGTATTTTGAGTAGAGATGAGGTTTCATCACGTTGGCCAGGCTGGTTTCGAACTCCTGAACTCAGGTGATCCGCCCACCTCAGCCTCCCAAAGTGCACAGGTGTGAGCCACCGCACCCGGCCTCCACAATTATCTTTTACTGTTGCTGTTTTTAATTCCTACCTGATCTGCCTTATAAATATTCAGTATCTTTTGCACAACTCTAATTACTTCATGCTTTCCACCAGCATTTTCCTAAAAAGATCATTCGTGCTATTCCCCTTCTCATCTTTTAAAGATTTTGCATTTACATAGTTTTACTTACAAATACTGTAACCAAGTACCACATGTCTTTTGTACCTTTCCATTAAAATTTTGTTCACTGAATCTTTTTTTTCTTTAATAAGAGATGGTCTCACTCAGCCCAGGCTGGAATGCAGTGGTGCCGTTTTGGCTCACTGCAACCTCCACCCCCCGGGGGCTCAAGCACTCCTCCCACCTCAGCCTCCCAAATAGTTACGGGATTACAGGTACATGGCACCACACAAGGCTAAATTTTTTTTTTTTTTTAAGTAGAGACAACGCCTTGCTATGTTGCCCAAGCTGGTCTCAAACTCATGAACTCAAGTAATCGTCCTGCCTTGGCCTCCCAAAGTGCTGGGATTACAGGCCTGAGCCACTGCGCCTGGCCTGTATTTTCTTCATAACAATTTATATCACACCTTCCATTAAATAAATTAGGATTATATATTATAAACTCATGTTTATACTAGGTACTGTGTTTTAAATAATGGCCATGGTCTTCAATATGGATTTTCAAAAGTGAAAAGCAATTGCCCCCAAAATTATAATGAAAGAAACAGAGCTAATGATGACATAATACAAAAAAAGTTATACACTGTATGAATCTACTTCTTAACCTCAAGACCAGAAAGTTTTTCAAAAATAAGTTCTAAAAAAAAAAAAACATTAAGTTTAGCAAAAGATTACTATAGCTAATGTCAAAGAATCCAAGGAAATCATCTAAATACCTTAACTGTTATTTTAGTTAGAAAGATAAATCAAAGTATCAGTCAATCTTGGAGTTATTTAAATCAGTACTTGCCTTTAGTTTATCAGGGGATGTGTAAGGAGCTTCAGGAGCATAAATCCTGAAAATATCAGCAAGGCAGCAGGCTACCAGTAAGCGAACATCTTTATCAGGATGCTTGAGAAAAAAATCTGAAGCAAGATGTAAAGCTAGGTTTAAATAAAGCTCCTTTTCTTCTTCAGAGTCCTGGTCCATATCCATAAAAGTTTTCACAACCATCTATACAAAAATAAAAAATCAAATAATGAAATGCTCCATGTAAAACTACAGTCATGTGAAATAAAGGTCATATTAATTGCTAAGGTTAACTTCAAATGAATATACTTTCATTTTTCTGCAGAAAGTCTCTATTTGAGAGAACACAATCCTTCTAAAACTACAAAGTAAACTTTTATTTAAAAGACTTACTAAAATATTTTTTCATTTACCCAAAATATCTGCTAACCAGATTTTTAAAGTTTAAATTGCCCTTAAGTAGTAGTCATTATTGGAAGAATTCCAATAGAATATTTGTGGAAACTTCTGGTCTCACTTGTACAACTGGACTAAAAGGAGTATGTCCTTAACAATACCATCTTTTTTAAAAATAATATTTCTAATCCTTTCATGAGAAGAAAAAGCATATGCCTAAAGAAAACCCTAAGATGACAATTTTCCATTTAAGCCATTAAACCACTCCAGTCACATGGTTTTATTTAAGAAAGGATGTCAAAGATGCATCCCTCAACACTGAAAAGCTACTATGAAGTATATACCACAGCATCCAACAAAATATTTCTTGTGTGGCAGTAAAAGAGAATATGATGTGGATAATTCATTAATTCAGTTGCACATGTGAGTTAAGCCAAAGGAAGCTAAAAGAAATGGTTCTTTTTTCAAAAATATTTCTATAAAAGGTGAATAGAAAATAGAATGGTATACCATTAATTCTGAGAAGAGCTTTCTCTGATTTCAATATTAGTAATTACAATGATGATCTCAGTCTGCACTATTCCTACTTCAGATGAAACAAAATTGCCTAACTTGACAGGAACTGACATTTAAATACAACTCCAATGGAAAGGTGACCATCCAGCATCCACTAGGTGGTGCTGCAAATACTAGACAACAAGTGGGGCTGGCCACAAAGTATCAATGTTAAATGTCTTGGTCCTTTATGCTGCAACGATTTCCACTTGCCATCCAGCTAGACTTCTGAGTAACAAATGGCTCGATTTCTACTGAATTCTCGGAGCAGCTGTGGAAAACACTGTTCCTCACAGAGCAACCTCTCAGTTCTATTATGCCAGATACCAGAAGCAACAGTAGACTAATCCTTCCAACCTGGCACTACTTTTAGATTAAGGGTATGATGTCTGGGTCTTTTAACTTTTTTATTACTTTTAAGATTTATGCTTTGATTGCCTATATGTTTAGGAAAAACCACAAAGGGTAAAAAAGAACTGCATGCATGGAACTATTTATTTCCGTAGATCTCTTAACAAAAGATAAGAGATTAAGCATATTTTGAATAAAATGTTACAGGAAAAAAATTTTATAAAGTGTCAGCTTGCACGTTAACAAATGGTTATAATGTATAAAACTTACATGAGTATTTGTACATATCATCCTACATAATTTTTTCATATTTTTCTAAGAAGGAGGATGCTAAAAATAGGAAGCATAAATTAGGAAAATAAATGAGAAAAAAGTATAACTGGATTACTGCTAGACATAAATGTCTACAAAATAATGAAAGCATATTACAAACATTAAATATGAGTACTGAGGCAATCATTCCACCAACAATAACCACAAAGTTTGTTCAAGGTCCAGAAAATGGGAATTCCTCACTACTGTCTACAACTCAAATGCTGTTATAAAACTCATTAATAACTCATGAGTCCTCCAAATTAGAAAAGAAATCTGAGAAAATAACATCTCTAAAAGACACTAGTGCTAATCAGTTTTAAGTGTAGGCTCTGAGTTCAAGATTAGTTTCTCAACAAACAACAGGAATGCTCACTTATTCTTAGCATAAACAAATATAATAAATGTATTAGTTTCTCTAAAAATGCAATAGGTCAAGAGAAGGTAAATACACAGAAAATGAAGCATGTCATATATAGAAGGGATTTATAGCTTGACTATTCTTAATAAAATACACACCAGTTTCCAACTAGATAAAATATCCACCTATTAGTAAATTTAATCTGCTCAAAGATGATTTTCCTTTGAATAAACATCTGATATCTGACATTCTAATACTTTAAGTATAAACATATATGTACAATATTGACTTTATGTGAAATTTATGATCGTATTAGCATCTTTTTCTCTTTATAAAAATTCTATACACCATGTAACAACAAAGAAGAGTATTTGTTTTTAAGCCCCTGGATCTTCAATGATTAATTTGGGAACGTTTTTCAGCCCTGACATCCAGGTAAATAATAATATATCAAGCAACATAAATATCTAGGTAGATACAACCTCGATTGGAAATGCTCAGAAATAAAGACCATCTAAACTAACTGATAGACCAGCTTAACATTCTCCTTGGACACTATGCTTCTTTATCCATTTTAACAATTACAGAGATCATCACCACCCTAAAGGTGAAAATATTATTCAAACACATATGAAGAGGCCCTAGCCTCATCCATAGAAGTTCACCAGCAATCTTGATTCATTACTACATGTCAGAAGCAGAGGGAGAAGCTTAAAGTGAAGCCCTTTGACCTACTTCGAAAATAACTTACAAGAAAGTAGTACACAGCCTAATTACTCAGTATAAAGACTTAAAACTCCCTTAAAGTGGCTGTCTTTAGAAACTATATAGGAGAAAGGAGACAACTTTGCATAGACAATAAGAAATATGAGTATTGTAGACTCATTCTTTATACCCAAGTACCGGAGATCATAGAAAATCTAAGCTTCACCTTTCTAATTGCTGTCCCATTAATCATAGCCAAATAATCCCCACTGTTTCTTATATACTCTACTCCCTTAGATCTTTTCTATGCCATTTGCTGCTTTGCTTTGCTTTTTTAAGTTACCCTAACAAGATATATTATAGCCCTATGTGATTTCCACAGGGGACCTCTGCCCTACACAGATGTCCAAAAGAACATAATTTTACTCACCTTTAATCGTCTCACCATCTCCTCTTTAGATATTTTATCTGAGATTTCCTTGACCCCAGGAGGATATGTAATTTTTCCATCATTGGTCCTAGTCTTTGAATGAGCCATGACAGAAATATTTCTACCCCTAAAACAAGAAAACTATTAGATGCAAACCAAAAAATAGATATAAACATTCTTAACAAACATAAATGGTAACCTTCCCCACCAACCAAAATTTGTAACTACCTCCTAATTTACAGTAATTTACTTAACCATTTAATGAAAATCACTCTATTGAACATTTCCCAAAATTATTTTTAGAAAAACATAACTTATTTTTACTTTCATTTCCTCAGTGGCAAGCTTTGTTATTTGTCCTAACCCTCCAACTAAAAATAATAATAATAATAACAGTAGTAAGCTGGAGAAAAAGAATAAAAAAAAAATACTTTTTAAAAGCACCACAAAGTACTCAAACTAAAACCTAAGAGAAAATAGGAATCCAGGGAAGTAAGTGGGAACACTGGGACATTATAGCTACTTATACTCTGAAAGCATTTTTCATTTCTGACAAATGTGGGATTCAGTTTTTATGGTCTTATAGGGCAAGGGGAACAGAAGTAAATCTGAACATATCAAGGCAGACAGTCAAATAGGAAACTCTCCTGACATTAATGTAGGCCACCACCCTACCAAAAGAAGATATACCTGCAAAGGAGAGGGTAAACTAGAAATTAACACCTCTTTTCCCCAGCTCCCCCCGCCCCCCCTCCCGGGAACCGCTGAGAAGGCTGCCTTGGTGCTCAACGGAGAAAGGCAACACGAACACAGGGAAGGAACAGGTAACTAGTTTTGGCCACGGGCCTGCACACTTGCTGGGGTTGACATGACCTAGTGGCCCAGAGAATCTCAAAACATGAACTCAGAGACTCCTGGTTAATATTAGCCCCAAGCACCTAACATAATTAAATCCAAGTCCCGTCTAGAGAAGGGTGCCTTCATCCTAAGTATCAAAGAATCCCCACTATGATGCTTCTAGAACAATGAGCAGTATCAAGTCAAAAATAACCAAGCAACTATGAGGGAGAACCAGCAGAAATACCAGACAACAAAGACAGACACAATTTTTGTGTCTATCAAAGACTGTAAAACCACTATAATCTTAAAGAAATAAGACAATTCCAAAAATATCTACAGGAAACAAAAAAATTATAAAGACTAAACTAGAAGATTTTTTTAAAATAGAACTTCTAAAAATGAAAAAAATACAATTACTGAAATTGACAACTCAACAGGTCAATGTATTGGCAGATATGAAAAACCATTAAAGGCCAGGTAGGATTGCTCACGCCTGTAATCCGAGCACTTTTGGGACGCCGAGGCAGGCAGATCACTTGAGCTCCGAAGTTTAAGACCAGCCTGGGCAACATAGCAAAACCCCATCTCTACAAAAAATACAAAAATCAGCCAGATGTGGTGGCACACTCCTGTAGTCCCAGCTACTAGGGAGGCTGCAGTAGGGGAGTTGCTTGAACCCAGGAGGTGGAGGTTGCAGTGAGCTGAGATTGCGCCACTGCATTCCACCTGTCTCAAAACAGAAAGAATGAAGTGAAAGGTCAGAAGAAATTATCCGGAGTGCAACACAGTGAAACATACAACTGAAATACATAAGGATAGAAAGGCCTAAATGTAGCCTACAATTCATGGAAGCTATAGAGGAAGAAGAATGAGAGATTCATTCATGGGATTCATGAGAGTACCAGAAGGACTAGATTGAAGCAGAGGCCAAATACCTACAGAGAATATCATAAAATACCAACCTACAAATTCAGTAAGCCAAACAGGATTGAATTTAAATTTAAAATAATAATAATTCCAGAAAACAAAATTTAGAGCACACACAGTACCTTAAAAGGAACAGCATTTAAACTAACAGGTGACTTCTCAACAGCAACAACGTAAGCCAGAAGACAGCAAAATGTTATCTTCAAAGTGGGGAAAGAATATAATTGCAAATCTAAAGTTTACAACCAAGGAGTATAATTTTTAAGTGCAGAGTAAAACAAGGCAAATTAGCCAAATGAAAACTAAGAGGTGTTAAGTATTTCTATATAAAGTACCTACAACATTGCTTAGCACATACTAAGTACTATATGTGTATGTATATACACAATCAGGTTAAAAGATTTTTAAATTTCAACATAAACACCTTAAAAGACAATGAAAAATGTGGATACATGCTGAAAGTAAAAGGATGGAAAATTATGTCATGCAAACACTAAAATCAGTTAAGCTAAATATCAAGTTAAAAAAAAAAAGATAAATAGGCCCCAGATTCACTCTGTGGCATTTTATTTCCGCAATAGAAACGTATAGTTTGTCCACCGTTAAGACATATAAAAAAACGTTCACAGCAATACTATTCAGTTGCCAAAACAGAAAACACAAATGACCATCAACACTAGAATGAATAGCAACTTGTAATATAGTCACACAATGGGGGCAAAAAAAAAAAAAAAAAAAACAGCCATGAGAGTGAATAAATCATTGCCTCACACAATAATATGGATTAACATTACAAACATCTGGATGGGCATGATGGTTCACATCTGTAATCCCAGCATCTGGGAAGGCTAAGGCAGGTGGATCACTTGAGCCCAGGAGTTCAAGACCAGCCTGGGCAATACAGTGAGACCTCATCTCTACAAAAAATAAAAATAAATTAGCCAAGCATAGTGGTGTGCACCTGTGGTCCCAGCTACCCGGGAAGCTGAGGTGGAAGTCCTGCTTAAGCCCAGGAAGTCAAAGCCACAGCAGGCCATGATCACACCACTGCACTCAGGCCTGAGTGACACAGCGGACCCCGTCTCAACACACACCACACACCCACAGACCCACACACACACACTAAAGTGAAAGAAGCCAGACACAAAACACTACATAAGAGTATGATTACATTTATAAGCTCAAAAACAGAGAAACCTAATCTATGATGGTAAAAGTCAGGACAGTGATGTTTTGGGAGACAAATGTTAACAGAGAAAGGGGTGAAAAGATACTTCTAAGATGCTAGTTACACAAGTATTTTCACTTTGTGTGAAGTCATATAGAGCTAAAGACATAAGTTTCGCACTTTTCTGAATGTATGTTATACTTCAACAAAAAGTTTAACAAAACAGATAACAAGAAAAGCTCCAGACATTTAAATTTTTTAAAGCACTTCTTAATAATCAATGAATCAAAAGAAAACAAGCATAGGATCAACGAAGTCAAAAATCATAGGCCAATCTTATAAATTTGATAATATAACATTTGAAAATGTAGATAAAGCTGAGAAACTACATCTTATTACCAAAACTAACTCAAGAAAGAAAAAAAAAAAGATTAAGAAACAAAATCAAGAATTAACAGATCTTTCCACAAGGAAAAACATCCAAGTCTAGATGGCTTTACTAGTGAGTCCTGTCAAATAAAGGAAGAAATATTTCCCATGTCATATAAATAGTTCCAAGAAATGAAAAACAAGGGAATCCTTCTCAACTAGTTTTAAGCAACTAATTAGCATAACTCTGACAACAAAACCCAATGAGAACAATCTCATGTAGAGGCAACAAAGCGCGACCTTGCCTCTACAAAAAAATTAAAATGAATAAAAAATTAGCCAAGTTGAGGTGACAAGATCACTTGAGCCCAGGAGTTCAAGGATGCAGTGAGCTGTGATTGTGCCACTGCACTCCAGCCTAGGCAACAGAGAGTCTAAATCTGAAAAAGAAAAGAACAATCAGAGAAAATAAATCACAGACAAATCTTAATCATAAATGCAAAACTCCTAAACAAAACATTAGGAAACCAAATGCAGCAATATATTCGTGTTTATCCCGGGAAGGCAAGGTTAAATGCATCACATCAACAGGCTTAAAAAGAAAATCATATTTAAATTATATACTAAACAGATTTTTTCAAATCTCAATAAATTAAGAAAAATTTGGTAAATTCAACAACTCATGACTGTAAAACAAAAACGAAACAAGAAACAAGTTTAGTAAACTAAGAATTGGGTGAAAGTTTCCTTTATCTGAGAAAAGTAGGATGCCATAAACACCCTACAGCATAAATAATGTTTATTGACAATCCATTGAAAGCTTTGTGTTCAGGAACTACAGGAACATACCTACTACCATCACTTTTTTTTTTAATTTGACACTGCAATAAAGATGCTAATCAACAAAGGAGGGAAAGAAAAAGAAATAAAGGGTATAAGGATTTAAAATGAACCAGTCATTATTCACAGATGATATGTTTATGTACATAAAAACTTCCAAAGGATTTACAGATAAAACATGTGAATTATTAAGACTGAGTTTAGCAAGGATGAAAAGTAAAAAACATCAATATAGAGATGTTCCTCAACTTACAATAAGGTTACGTCCCAATAAACCTATTGTAAATTTAAAGTATCGTTAAGCCAAAAGTGCATTTCTATCATATGTCAAGAAGCATACCAAATGTGTATTGCTTTCACACCATCATAAAGTCAAAAAACTGTCCTAAGTCGAACCACCATAAATCAGGGACATCCATAACAAGCGTAAGTCACCAACAGGTAACAACAGGTAACACAAATACTTAATGGTAAAAGACTAAATGCTTCCCCTTTAAGATCAGAAACAAAGAAAGCACGTCTACTCCCAGCACTTTTATTCAACATAATACTAGAAGCCCTAGGCAGCACACAAAGAAACAGAAAATAAAAAGCATACATATTGGAAAAGAAACTGTCCCTACATCCAGACAACATCATTATCTACACAGAAGATGCCAAAGGAATCTACAAAAAATAAACTACTAGTTCATCAAGGTTGCAGGATACAAGATTAGCATCCAAAAATCTGTGTTCCTCCTATGATTAGTCATACATCACTTAATGATGGGATACATTCTAATAAATACGTTGTTGCGGAATTTTATTGTTGTGCAAACATCATACAGTGTACTTACACAAACCTAAATGGAACAGATTACTACATACCTAGGCTATATGGTATAGCTTATTGCTTCTAGGCTACAAACCTGTACAGCATGTTACTGTACTGAATACTGTAAGCAACCATAACACAATGGTAAGTATCTGTGTATCTAAATGTACCTAAACACAGAAAAGGTACAGTACACATACAGTATTATAAGCTTATGGAACCACCATCATATATGCAGTCCGTCACTGACAGAAAAGTTGTGTGGTACGCAACTGTATATGAAAAAAAGTGGTAGAGATAACAGGAAAGAACAGAGAGAATACAATAAAAAGTTCTGAAGACACTTTCATATCTATGTTTTTTAAAAAGGACACTGTACCTATATTTCACACCATATACAAAATGAATTCGAGGTACAGTAACAACCTAAATATACAGGCAAAGTGTTAAAAGCTTTTAGAATATGATACAAGAGAATAGCTGCATGACTTCAGGTTAGGAAAAACACTGGCAAGAACCAAGTTCACAGTTACATTCCTTCAACCAAAGAAGGTACTCAGCCAATGCCTGGGACAAAGCACTCCAGGGAAAGATTGATAAATGTGATAGGCTTCTCTTCCACTGAGTCTGGAGTGGAAGAAAGTCTCTCTGCCTTATTTCAGAGACAAAAGTTGTTCATGATTCATAAAAACAAATATGTTTCGCATGAATATGGCCACAGACCACAGCTATACAATGTAGACAGAGTGACCTTGTAAAATATACTCATCCATGTAATCAAAAATTTATCAAGCACCTCATATGCAGAACACAACAGCAGAAACTACAGAGCAAAACACGTAAAATGGGTCTCAAAATCCATGAAGAGAAACAGACATTCCCCTAAATAAGTGAATCACAGTTGATTCTGAAATTATCCTAACAGAAATAAACAACAAGCTTGGAAAAAATAAGACTGAAAGAAAAACCACTTCTGTAAGTGGACAGGGGTAAAGTGGTAATAATACAGAGAATAAAAAGACAGAAAAAAAATTCTGAATAAATCTGAGAGAGCAAATTTCAGTTACTGGACCACAAGTGTGACTGAAGGAAAAGGTGGAAGGAAGAAAAAGGAGCTAAGACAGAAAAAAGAAGAGACAACAAAGAGGGAGGTTACTCAATTTGCACTTCAGTCTTATAAACAGCATTATAAGGAGAGGTTTGAAACATCTCTGTGAATATACACAGGTTGTTTTTCCTCCGAGTAAAACATACTGGCCCTTGTCTACTAAGCAAACTCTATAGACCTTAAAGTCTCATTTTAACTTTTTCTGACCTCAACCAGGCAGAGCTAGGCTCCTCCCCTACAGCTAGTCACACTTTGAACCTACTACAATTAGCATGTATCACATTGTATCTATTGTACTTATTTCTATCTTTGTCTCTCCCACTACACTGTAAGCTCCTTAAGAAAAGTAGCATATAACATTTATGCTAGCATCTATCTGCTAGCATCTATCGTATATAATAGCTACTATCAGTAGTAGGCACTCAGGAAATAATGAATGAATGAATAACCAGAACTATTCGAAGAAATTATGGTTATGGTTACAGCAAAAAGTAGAGCTAGACATAGGAGAAATTAAAACAAGTTAGAAAACTACTGCAAAATTCCAAGAAAGAAGTAATGAGGAACTGACTGTAGGCAATGACTACAAAACAAGAAAACTGATTGAAAGACTTATGAATGATTATACCAGAGAAGCAGAAGATGATTATAAGATTCAAAACCTTTGTTCCTAGAAAGCCATTTATTTAAATACTTAGAGAATTTGCTTCATGCAATATACTAAGTACTAGGAATGCAATGATGAGCAAATGTACAAGAAAGAGCTCTGCCCTCGTTGTAATGGAGATGGGGGAAAACCCAGAGAGAGATTAAGTCTTGGGAAAAATAAAGTTTGCTCCAGAAGGCAACTGTAGATTATACATCTAAAGTTCTAGAAAAAAAGTGTAAAATGAGAAAATATTTTTAGAACAATTTATTGTTCGTGCTTTATGGGTTTACAAGATGAGTAAAGAAAATGAGTAGGGTGAGCTGAGATACCAACACTAAACCTTAATGAAATACCTATAGTGATTGGGGTGGTGGGAGCCCACAGGGGAGATAAAGAAGGAAAACAGAAGAAAGTCAAGAAAATGGCTTTAGAAAAACGAGAGTAATTGTTACAAAAATCTAGGGAAAAAATGTTTGAAGATGAAGGGGTGATATACAGTGATACTACAAAAACCTAGGCAAAAAAGTTTGAAGATGGAGGGGTGATATATAGTGATGATTACCCTCAGTGAAAACATACAAAATGACCTCAGCAAATATTCCCTTGAACTTGACAGGATATTTGAGAGAAAAGTGTCCAGAGAATGATGGGAATGAATACCAAATTACGAGATAAGAAAAAGGTGAAAAGAAAAAAGAGGAAGCAGAAAAGGAGCAATGCAGAAGAAGAGGGTATCATTAAGTCAATGAAAAACAGGTATTGATACAGACCTGCTCCTTAAACAGAATGTCAAATAAATGATTTGACATATAATAGTTCCTTTCATCTTTGGGGAATCTCAACTATTCACCATTAAGGTAGAGCAAACAAAAAACGAAAAATAACTGCACTTAGAAAATAGTCATATAAAACTGGCCTGTATCAGACTCTATTTTATAAACTGTAGTATATTACAGAAAAATGTGGGTTTTTTTGGTTTTTTTTGTTTTTTTGAGACAGGGTCTCACTCTGTCACCCAGGCTGGAGTACAGTGGCACGATCTCGGCTCACTGCAAGCTCTGCCTCCCGGGTTCACGCCATTCTCCTGCCTCAGCCTCCCGAGTAGCTGGGATTACAGGAGCTCGCCCCCACGCCTGGCTAATTGTATTTTTTTAGTAGAGATGGGGTTTCATTGTGTTAGCCAGGATGGTCTCGATCTCCTGACTTCGTGATCTGCCTGCCTCGGCCTCTCAAAGTGCTGGGATAACAGGCGTGAGCCACCGCACCTGGCCAACAATGTGCTGATTTATCAATTTCTCCATTTAAAAAATAAAAACTTTAAATTTACCACCAATTTATAGTAAAACTATAACCTAGAATTTCCCTTCTTTCAAAGGGTTATTTGAAACAAGCATTTTCAGAAAACAATTCAGTTCAAAAATTATCATATGCATATTATTATATTTACATTTTTATGTTCAGTATGAACAGTAAGCATAAGAAAATATTCTAATACTAGGCCACACACAGTGGCTCACACCTGTAATCCCAGCACTTTGGGAGGCCAAAGGGGGCAGATCACCTGAGGTCAGGAGTTTGAGACCAGCCAGGACAACATGGCGAAACCCCGTCTCTACTAAATATACAAATATTAGCTGGGCATGGTGGCTCATGCCTGTAGTCTCAACTACTCGGGAGGCTGAGGCTGGAGAATCACTTGAACCTGGGAGGTGGAGGTTGCAGTGGGCTGAGATCGTGCCATTGCACTCCAGCCTGGGTGAGACAGCAAGATTCCTTCTCAAAAAAAAAGAAAAGATTCTAATATGAAAGATTTTTTTAAAGTTCAAATAAAATGATCATTAAAGGAAATACATGAGAATCTTTTAATCACACTGAGTACAAGAAAAATAAATGAAATAGTCATTCTTTAATGTTATCAGACATAAACAAATGTTCATAGATGTAACTAAACAAGAGACTGTAGTAAAAAATATGTAAGATATTTTCACTGAATAGAAAAGGAAAACAAAGTACTGACTAAAGAGCAAGAGCAGTCATAACAATAAGCAATCCTATTTTTTAGTTGATTTAGGCATCCAAATCAACAAATAAAGACTGTCATCTGCCAGTTTCAAGTTGATTTTTCTTAAAAATTCAGTCACAGAAATCAAATGAAACCACTACTAGAATCCATACTGGGCCATGTTAATGTAAAGCTGTTTTTCGTTCTGGGATTTCACTCCAGGTTTGAGGTGGAATTCAAAGGAAAACATAAGATTTTGTGAAGAGTCTGATACAACTGCAGAAGGCAGTCTTCGCCACAACTGCTACCTCTTACAACCAGCAGATGGTGCCCTCCATAAAGACAACTCTTTAGTACACAATAATTAAACAGTGTAAGAAGTTAGGCTTACTCTTGTTGAGGGACAACCAAAAATCTAATGGGAGTTTTTCCTAAGAGAAAAAAGGCTAAGTACATTATGCTATTCTCCCCTAAGCATATAACTTGAAAGCCCTGTTTACATATTTTCCAACTGTTTAAACAAAAAGATGCTTTTTTCAACATACAATTTTTGACTAATCTACCATGCAGCTTGAATTAATCTTTATTAATTCAAAATCAGTGTATTTATGTTATTCCTTATTTGTTCTGGTAAAACAGAGTGACAGTGAATACTTTAGAAAGTATTCTAAATACTTCTAAACACTTTAGAAACTGGACCCTTTCTTTGAATACATATTTTTGTTAATGCTTATTTGTAAAAGGGCAAACATGGTCACTTGCCTACATCATTTTTTAAGGACCATCAATGTTATGGAAGATAGTAAAGTTTAACTGGCTCAAACAGAAAAGGAGCCCCAGGCCCTGGAATATCTCGACCTGCATCAGTTTCTAACCGCACAGAAAGTGTTCTGTTAAAGCTCTTTAAAGTAATTCTTGTATATTAATAGTGATAATCTCTCTCATTTATTGAGTGATTAGTATTTCTCTGGTCAGTCATCAACTCGATATCCCATTGTAGGGGCTGGGGGGGGGGCAGATAAAATTAGGAATTTGTCTATTCATGTCAAATCTCCAACACACATTCTTGTATGCCACCGCCCCCCCCCCCCACGCCCCCATGTAGACTGCTGCTGCTTCATTGAGAAAACAGAAGCACCATCAAACGGAAACACTCAACCTCTTATTACCCAATTTACATGCCTATGTACATTTGCACCCATTCCCTTCCTTCCCTCCTTCCCCATTCCTTCCTTCCCTCTTTCCTAATAACAGAAAGGAAATAGCCCTCCTCACATCAAAACACTAACCCCTTCATAAGCACACAAAATCCCACCCTCTACTCAGAGACTTTTACTTGATTAGTTATCTCCTCTTTCTCCCGTACCAGCATGCTCTGTGTCTACTACATACTTTCTCTCAGCATTCAAATATATTCTGTTATTGGATGGATGGAAGGCATTCAGGCAGGAAGGGAAAGAAAATACAACATACCTGTTAGACTACAAATACCTCCCCTGCCTCAGCTATTGTCCTCTCTCCCAAATTACCTTCACAGAGAAGCTTCTCAAAGAGTAATCTATACTATCTACTTTCAATTCCCATTCACTATTCATATTAATCCAACCTGGCTTCCAAACAGTTCCCCACCCACACACTCCGCCACATCAGCAAAATGCTTTTGCCGCAGTCACTAGCAGATTGCAAAAAATGACAACAAATTTTTCCATTCCTTCTATCTACACCCTTATAATGTGTGACTTTGCTGCTCCTCCCATCAAGAAATAAGTGTTTTTTCAGACCTAGAATCTGAGATGGCGTTATGACTCTTTTAGGCAATGGGACATTGAGAAGTTTAGTAAGTGTTTGTGCTCTGGGTTAGCTTACCTACTGCTCTTGGAATTCTGCTATGGAGATGTCGGCAAGTCCAAGCTATCCCAATGGAAAATTAGAACGTATGTGCACAGAGGCACATTGCCCCAGCCATGGTCATCATGAACAAGCCAGCCCTAGCCAAATCACCAGGCGACCACAGAGGCATATCTGTAGATGCATAAGCAACCCCCGCTAAAATCAGCTAAGCCTGGTCCGATCAGTAGAACCACCCAGATAAGCCAAACCCAAATTGCCAATATACACAATTGGGAACAGTTGTTTTCAGTAATTAAGTCTTCAGGTGATTTGTTATGCAGTAAAAGCTAACTAAAAGTCATCTGTTGACCTCTATGTTGCCAAATCAAGTGAACACTTTTCTAATCCTTATTTTATTCATCTCAGCAGTATGATAACATAGTTGACCGCAGCCTCCTCCTTGAAACATTATTTTCCTTTTGTTTCTACTAGTAACACATTGCCTTTTCCTGATTTTTTTTCCTACCTTACTGGTCCATTCCTGTCTCCTTTGTTGATTTCTCTTCTACTCAACCTCCAAATATCAGTTAACTCATCAGAGCTCAATTCTCTTTTTACTGTTTATGTTCTTCTCCCAAGGCTTTTGCCCTAAGCTTTCTTTTAATACATACTCCATAAAGATCTCTCTTTTCAACTCCAGTCCGCACATACAATTGTCTACTTAACATTTCCACTTGGGTATTCTCAAAGATACCGCGAACTCAAAATACTCAAAACTAAACAAAATGTCTCCCAATTTTTTTCTCCCTCCAAAAAAATCCTCATTCTTCATTCCTCTCCTTCTTCAGTGTGCGTTGCCTTCATGTACCCATTTCTTCCTCACAGTTTTCTGGGAATGAAGCTTGGCAATTCCCTTTCAATATTTACAATCAACAATCAAGTCCTATAAATGCTACCTTGCAAAATGTAAATGAAATCAACCCTTATTTAGCCATTACTTCACCACAACATAAATCTATACCACATCCAATTCATTCTTCGGGGAACAACCAGAATGATCTTAATAAGCTAATCTCTTCATATCACCGCCTTACTTAGAATTCTTAAATAGGTTCCCACTGCCCTTCGAATAAGTTCCAAATATACTAATCTGACCATTTGCTCATTACACTCCAGTCACATCTCTATTCCTTGAAGACACTAAACCAAGATCCTTCTGTCTCAGGGTGTGCTATTCCTTCTGCTTCAATAAACTTTTTCTCTTCTCTAGCCCTCATGCCTGGCTAACACTGCTCTTTCAAGTCTCACCTGTCAATCAGGGAAGCTGTCCCAAATCTACTCAGTCCAAATAAAATCTCGACTACATGCTCTCACACCACCCCTGCACTTTTCCTTCAAAGAATTTATCATAAATATAAATAGAAATTCTCTAATGTGTTTCCCCTTCTGAACTGCAAACCATATGAGAAAAGTTTAGGGATCCTAATTTGTTCACTGCTACATATGTAATGCATAACACAATGCTGGTTAAAAAGCAAAAGCTGAATAAATGTACTTACTAAGATGAACTATATAATTATGCCCATTTATAAACGAGAAAACTGAGGTTCAAAGAGGTTAAACAACTATGCTAAAGTTATCAACAACTGAACTTAAATTGAGCCATATCTGATTCCCAAAGCCTATGCCCTTAACCTAATGGTTTTCCATCTCCGGTGCACTGCTGACTCCTCTAATAATCAGACCCAAACACTTCCATATGAAAAAAGCTCCATGAGGAAATTTACATGCCGAGTTTAGTAACAAATGCCTTAACATTACAACATAATGCTAATTCTGACTACTATCTCTGTAAGCATTTCTGATACTTTATATACGTAAGCATGGCAGCTTTAATTTTTTAAAAACAGATCATGGTCTTCAAAGCTCTTTCATGCACACATTTTCCTTCAAAATTCTATAAAAGT
This sequence comes from Hylobates moloch, assembly GCF_009828535.3. Taxonomy (NCBI): domain Eukaryota; kingdom Metazoa; phylum Chordata; class Mammalia; order Primates; family Hylobatidae; genus Hylobates; species Hylobates moloch. The sequence goes on from NW_026652279.1 coordinate 88,307,395, forward strand.
AGGAATTATCCCTATTTTACAGATGAAGAAAATGAAGTTCAGAAAGCTGACGAACTCACATACAGTCACCCTGTAGTAAGTGGCAGAGCAATGACAAAGGTCAAGTTTTCTCGTTTTTACTTCAGGCTCTTTAGGGAACGCTGAATTGGAAATTAAGAATCAGGATACTAGGCCGGGCGCGGTGGCTCATGCCTATAATCCCAGCACTTTGGAAGGCCAAGGCAGGCAGATCACGAGGTCAGGAGATCGAGACCATCGTGGCTAACACAGTGAAACCCCACCTCTACCAAAAATACAAAAAAATTAGCCAGGCGTGGTGGCGGGCGCTTGTAGTCCCAGCTACTTGGGAGGCTGAGGCAGGAGAATGGCGTGAACCCGGGAGGCGGAGCTTGCAGTGAGCCGAGATGGCGCCACTGCACTTCCAGCCTGGGCAACAGAGTGAGACTCTGTCTCAAAAAAAAAAAAAAAAAAGAATCAGAATACTAAAAATCGGAGCAAACTGAACAGAAACAAAAACGTTAGCCCAGCCAGAAACTCAAGGCACAAAGATATTTTAGCTTAATTAGACGAGTACAATGGCACTAATTTAAAAAGCCAGGCCGGGCACAGTGGCTCACGCCTGTAATCCCAGCACTTTGGGAGGTTGAGGTGGCCACATCACGAGGTCAAGAGATCAAGACCATGCTGGCCAACATGGTGAAACCCCGTCTCTACTAAAAATACAAAAATTAGCTGGGGGTGGTGGTGCGCGCCTGTAATCAGCTTCCTCGGAGGCTGAGGCAGAAGAATCACTTGAATCCAGGAGGCGGAGGTTGCAGTGAGCCGAGATCACGCCACTGCACTCCAGCCTGGCACCAGAGCAAGACTCTGTCTTTAAAAAAAAAAAAGACAGGCCAGGCATAGTGGCTCACACCTGTAATCCCAGCACTTTGGGAGGCCAAGGCAGGAGGGTCACCTGAGGGCAGGAATTCTAGACCAGCCTGGGCAATACAGTGAGATGCCCCCCTATCTCCACAAAAAAAGGAAAAAAAAATGTAATTGGCTGGACATGGTGATGCATGCCTGTAGTCCTAGCTTCTCAGGAGGCTGAGGCAGGAGGATGGCTTGAGCCCAGGAGTTCAAGGCTATCATCAAGTTACCGCACTCCAGCCTAGGTGGCAGAGTAAGGCCCTGCCTCTTTTAAAAAAAAAAAAAAAGGCAGTAAGAAGTATTGCTGAAGTTGTGAAGAAACTGGAACCCTCATATTTTATGGGAATGTAAAATGCTGCAGCCATTTTTGAAAAACGTTTCACAGTATCTTAAAAGGTTAAATGTTGGCTGGGCGTGGTGGCTCATGCCTGTAATCCCAGCACTTCGGGAGGCCGAGGCGGGTGGATCACAAGGTCAGGAGTTAAGAGACCAGCCTGACCAAGATGGTGAAACTCCATCTCTACTAAAAATACAAAAATTAGCCAGGTGCAGTGGCGGGCACCTGTAATCCCCGCTACTCAGGAGGCTGAGGCAGGAGAATCGCTTGAACCCTGGAGGTGGAGGTTGCAGTAAGCTGAGATCGCACCACTGCACTCTAGCTTGGGTGACAGAGTAAGACTCTGTTCTCAAAAAAAAAAAAAAAAATTAAATGTAAATTTACCATATGACCTAGAAATTCCCCTTCTAGGTGTCCAAGAGAAAACCTATATCCACACAAAGACTTTTACCAGAATATTCATGGCAGTATTATTCATAATGCCCAAAAAGTACAAACAATCCAAATGTCTATTAACTGGTGAATGGATAAACAAAATGATACTAATCGGAATAAAAAGGAAAAAAGTACTGAAACAAAAGTGAACCAACTAGATTCTGTGCATGTACATATACATGTGCACATATTGGTGAAGGTGTTATAAAAGAAATTGGGACCAGTTCATCTAAGGCTTTAAGTCTCTGATAAGGAGTCTGGTCATTATCATATAAGGCCGCTGTCATTTTTTTCTTTCTTTTCTAAGAAATTTAAAGAGAAATGAGATTTGTATTTTAGAGAATTTCCAAAGACAAAGACATACCAGCTAGAACACAGGAAGACTGCGGGAATCTATGAGGGACTGCAAGACGCTCACTGAAGCAGTAACAGGAAGCTCTGAACAATTGGAAGATAACATAAAAGTATTTGAAGAGAGGATACAACAGAAAACAGAAGAGAAGTATAGTTTAGTAAGAGAAAAGAGATTGAGACAGAAGTAAAATCCAGGAGGCATTGCATAACACTACCACGTATCTCTTTAAGATGACAATAAAATGGACATAAAAGTACCACCCGTATTGATACGCAAGGACCCAATGTACCATACTGTATATAGGACAAATGAGAGTACAACTGTTAATTCTACCTCATTAAAAGTAACACAGTATCCATAATGATAAACAAATATTTAATTAACAAATCTGCTTACAAAGTTATGTACCTTGTAAATAAAATATTAATAATAAGTAAACTGGGGGAAGGGTTATAAGAAAAATTAGGATGTCAAGTCCACCAAAAAGTTTAATTTGATAAGTTTCTCAATAAATTTCCCTATAATGGGGAAAACTTAATAAAATCATTATAGTACACAAACACTTGATATATTCCTGAAAGACATTAGTTTTGAGGGACTGCATACGGATTAGTATTACTAAATCTAATCTAAATCTAGTCTCACTGATTACATCTACCTTATATGCTTCCTGGCTAAAATCAACAACTTTGTTGGGTGACAGTGTTGTCCAAACACGGATAGCTGGTTTTGTTTTTGTTTTCTTAAACAGTTTTATTAAGTTATAATTCACGTATCAAATAATTCATCTTTTAGAGTGTACAATTCAATAGTTTTAGATCTAATACATTTATTTTTGGCTTAAAATATATGTAACATAAAATCTACCATTTATAAATGTACAATTAAGTGACATTAATTATTAATTATATTTACAATATTGTACAACCACCACCATTTCCAAAACTTTTTCATCACCCAAAACAGAAAGAAACTTGTAACCAATAAGCCATAACATCCCATGACCTCTTTTCCCCAGCCCCTGGTAACTTCTACTATCTGTCTCTATGAATTTGCCTATCCCTAAGTACCTCATGTAAGTAGAATCACAGTATTTGTCCTTTTCTGTCAAATTTCACTGAGTATATTTTCAGGTTCATCCTGTTACAGCACGTATCAGAGCTTAAATTCTTTTGAGTAGCTAGGACTACAGGCGCGCGCCACAACGCCTGGCTAGTTTTTTGTATTTTAGTATAGACGGGGTTTCACCATGTTGGGCAGGACGGTCTTGATCTCCTGACCTCAAGATCTACCCGCCTCAGCCTCCCAAAGTGCTGGGATTACAGATGTGAGCCACCACGCCTGGCCCAGAGCTTCAATTATTTGTATGACTGAATATTATGTGTATATACCACATTTTGTTTATCCATTCTTCTGCTGGTGGACACTTGGTTTCCATTCTTGGCTATTGTGAACAATGCTGCAATAAACATTGCTGTACAAATACCCATTTGAGTCCCTTTTCAAATCTTTTCAGTATACAGCTAGCAGCGGAATTGCTAAGTTTATGGTAACTTTATGATTAGCTTTTTGAAGAACCACCAAACTGTTTCTCACAGCAGCAGCTAGCTACACCAGCAAATGAGGGCTCCAATTTTTCCACATCCTCTCCAACAGTTATCTTCTGGTTTTGTTTTTTTACAGCCGTCCTAGTAGGTATGCAGTCTAACCTCATTATGGTTCTGATTTTCATTTTCCTAATGATTAATGGTGTTGAGTATCTTATGTGCTTACTGGTCATTTGTGTATCTTTGGAAAAATGTCTATTCAAGATCATTGCTCACTTTTAAATTAGGTTGTCTTTTTGTCACTGACTTGGAGTTCTTTGTATATTCTAAACATTAGATCCTTGTTAAAGATATGACTTGCAAATATCTTCTTCTGTAGGTTGTATTTTCATTTTCTTGATAATGTCCTTTGATGCAGAAAAGTTTTTAATTTTTATAAAGTCAATATATATTTTTTATTGTTTCTGCTAATAAATTCAGGGTCATAAAATTCTACTCCCATATTTTCTTCTAAAAGTATACAGGCTTAAATCTTATATTTACATCATTGATCATTTTGAGCTCATTTTTATGTACTATGGGAAAGAGAGGTCCAACTTAATTCTTTTGCATGTGGAAATCCAGTTGTCCCAGTGTCATCTATTGAAGATATTCTTTCCCTCTTTGTTTTTAATAAGGATATCCTGGTTCCTCCTCTAGAAATTTTGATTCAGCAGGTGTGGGGAGAAGTTTCAGATTCTGCCGTTTTTAAGGAATGTCTCAGACAATTCCTATGGTCAGACAAAGTTTAGAAAACAGTTTAGAACACAACTTCAGGTGCTCGATTCGTGTTGTAAAGAAGCCAAAGAACTTTTTATTTTCCCTTAAATCCTGGCTTTGCCTTCAGATACATATTCCTGGCCTATACTATATCCAACTGACAACTTAGTTAAGAACTCCTAATTTTCACAAAAGAACTGTCAACTTTACTGCACCTTTATCTCTAAAACATTGGGCTCTGCCAAAACAATACAATCAAACTTGCCACAATAGACTCAGATCATTCATTCTTTCAACAACAAATATTTATTGAGCACCTATTATATCCCAGGTACTGCTGACTGGGGAATATAACCGTAGGAGAAAGCCAAAGATTACTGTTCTCATGGCATAGCCTATATTAAAGTTGAAGGAAAACAGACAACAAATGTCAATGCGTGTGTTAGATAATGTGAAATGTTAAGAAAAATAGGGGCCGAGTGCCACAGCTCACGCCTGTAATCCTAACACTTTGGGAGGTCAAGGCGGGTGGACTGCTTGAGCCCAGGAGTTTGAGACTAGCCTGGGCAACACGGTGAAACCCCACCACTACAAAAAACACAAAAAAATTAGTCCCAACTAATTGGGAGGCTGAGGTGAGAGGATCACCTAACCCTAGGGATGTCGAGGCTACAGTGAGCCACGATCCCGCCACTGCACCCCAGCCCGAGCAACAGAGTGAGACCCCATCTCAAAAAAAAAAAAGTCAATACGGATGGCCAGGTGTGGTGGCTCATGTCTGTAATCCCAACACTTTGGGAGGCCGAGGAAGGTGGATCACTTGAGACAGGAGTTCGAGACCAGCCTGGCCAACACGGTGAAACCCTGTCTCCACCAAAAAAAAAAAAAAAAAAAAATTAGCTGGCCATGGTGGTGCATGCCTGTAATCTCAGCTACTTGGGAGGCTGAGGCAGGAGAATGCCTTGAATCCGGGAGGCGGAGGTTACAGTGAGCTGAGATGGCGCCACTGCACTCCAGCCTGGACAAGAGTGAGACTCCGTCTGAAAAAAAAAAAGTAGGGGAGAGAGCTGTTTCAGCTTGCAAAGACTGGAAAGGACTCTATGTCAAGGTGACATTTGAGTGGAAACCTGAAAAAGAATGATGATAAACCATGCAAATACCTGAGGGAAGAATACTCAAGACAGAGTGAGGCTCAGAGATTTTAACCTTGCACTATCTACTACCCAACTATTATCAAAGAAGGCCAGAGAACAATTATATTTCTGAAGGATTTTTTAAAGAAATCCCATTCATCACCTCCTCTAGATCAGGGCTTCTCAACCTCAGCACTCTCAGGTTTTTTGCCAAAAATTCTTTATTGCAAGTGGAGGTCAGGGTGCACCTGTGCACTGTAGAATGCTCAGTAGCATCCCTGGGCTCTGCCCACTAGACATGAATAGCACACGCATATCATCACCACCCCCAGTTGTGACAACCAAAAACGTCTCCAGACATTGCCAAGTGTCCCCTGCAGGGCAAAATCACCCCACACTGAGAACTACTGCTCTAGGTCTGTTCTTACACTCAGATTCCACATAGGAAACCCATAAATGGTCTTCAGGAGGTCTATGAACCATCTACAGTCATCTAAAAGAGTATACAGAGTTTGCATGCATGTGATAATGTATATTCTTCTGGGGAGATGGATCAGAGCTTATGGTGTATTCTCTAACATCTATAGCCAAAAAAGAAAGTTAAGGAACACTGCTTCTAATATCTCAAGGATGTTGAAGAACAACACCTGGAAACTCCAAATCTGAGCTATATTTGTCTTGGCCCCTACATTCACTTTCAGTTAGTTGAATGCAATTGGGTATCTTCTTTCTTTTCTTTTTGGCTTTCATTAAGTAACCCATTAAAAGCCTATGAACTAGTCACTGAATTTGCTGAAAGATGTTTTTGGAAAATCATCAACTCTGATTTTATTATCATCCATACTTTTTAACAAATGAAGAAAACTGGGACAAGGGAAATTCGCTGATTTTGCCCAAGATCAGAAAGTTCCCAAATGGCAGAATTAGAACTACATCTTACCTGCTTACATGGTTATATGGCTGGAAATGGCCACAGAGGCACACTCAACTTCTTGGTTTATTTCAAAAATAAACTATAAAAGCCCTGTAAGGTACAAAACCAATAAATCAAAGGGCATAAGATGAATAAGAAATATCAACCATAAGATGAAAATTGTCTAAGAGCTATTGAGGAGAAGTGAAGCTTTATGTGACATCTGCATCCTCGCTGAAACCTAATAGGTCAGTGAGTAATGTAATGGATAACTCTATCAAGAATAAGCACAGAAGTGAGTTTTAGTCACCCTTTTTATCCCTCAATGCAAGCCAAAGTACTTAAAGTATGATTCAGTAGAAAACATTCTACAAGAATTGTAGCCAACACAAGGTATCCAACGGAGCCAACACATGGTATCCAAATATACAAGAAATGCAGCCAACACAAGGTATCCAAAAAGCCAGTGATCTCAATATCTGGTTTGACCTAGAAAAAAAGGAAAAGGTTAAAAAAAAAAAATCGAGGCCGGGCGCGGTGGCTCACGCTTGTAATCCCAGCACTTTGGGAGGCCGAGGCGGGCGGATCACGAGGTCAGGAGATTGAGACCATGGTGAAACCCCGTCTCTACTAAAAATACAAAAAATTAGCCGGGCGTGGTGGCGGGCGCCTGTAGTCCCAGCTACTCGGAGAGGCTGAGGCAGGAGAATGGCGTGAACCCGGGAGGCGGAGCTTGCAGTGAGCCGAGATTGCGCCACTGCACTCCAGCCTGGGCGACAGAGCGAGACTCCGTCTCAAAAAAAAAAAAAAAAAAATCGAACAACTCGCCATGACTCTTCAAACTTATTTTAATCATGAAACAAACTCTTCTAGCCAAAACATTATAACAACGTGCACTATATCAAATAGGTTAAAAGAGAGCTGCTCTGGCTGAATTGAGTGATGGGTATTCCAATATCCCCAACTTCTCTTGTCAAGAAAGTTCGCAGAGAAAAATTTGAAAACCAGTGATCTGTCAGATGTTATTGGAAATGTGAATTATTACAGCCTTTCTGAAAAGAACTATGTTAATATCTATTAAATTTTAATGACACATTCCCTTCAACCCAGCAATACTTCTCTTCCAATTCTCACAGGAATAAAAATGTCAATATAAATGTACCAGAATATTTATCTTAGCACTGTTTAAAAAAGTGGAAAAAAAATCTGACATCGAAAAGGGAACCACAGCTACATGAAGTGTGGTAAATATTATGCAGTCATTACAAAGAAAAAATATAACAGTATTAGCCAATAATACTAATATACTAATGAGTGGGAAAGGCATTATACTCAAGTGTGTATGTGTATGCACATGTGTGGGTTTAACAGTATTTTTGGTAAAACAAACACTACTATAACATACACCAAAAAAGTACCAATTGGGCAACAAAAAACACCAAAAAAAATGTAGATAATTAAATTAATGGGAAGTATAGAGCATAATTTTTTTTTTTTCTGAGATGGAGTCTCGCTGTGTCGCCCAGGCTGGAGTGCAGTGGCACGATCTCGGCTCACTCCAACCTCCACCTCCCAGGTTCAAGCAATTCTCCTTCCTCAGCCTCCCAAGTAGCTGAGATTACAGGCACCTGCCATCACATCCGGCTTGTATTTTTTGTACAGACGGGGTTTCACCTTGGCCAGGGTGGTCTCGAACTCCTGACCTCAAGTGATCCACCCACCACAGCCTCCCAAAGTGCTAGGATTACAGGTGTGAGCCACCACACCTAGCCCAAAATTATTTGTATTATTATTGCAAATATGTAAAAATGGAATATAGAAATGATTTGAGCTTGGGATGGAAGAAAGGATACATCTCTTGTAGATATGTTATTTCAAAGTATTTGTAATAAAGTATTTTTTAAAAGCAATCCTTAAAGAAAGAAAACTAATAATCTATAGGTATTATGGATTGCCTATCCTTCAAGGCTGTTCTCTATTAACATTTTTTTCCCTTAAAACTGAACTTTAAATGAAGATTGGGCAACAGATCTATTCTAGACTATATACTCTGGCAGGAGCCAAGAGAGTAAATATTCTGAAATGTCAAAAGTGCTTCTGCTTTTAACAAGAATACAATCATACAGTATCACCCTCTTTCCTCTTCCTTCTCCCCACTAACCTCTCTTTCTCTCCCTTCTTACTCTCTCCTCCACTTCCCACTGTAAGATCTCAAACGGTATGCAAGAATTCAATTAGATGACCCAACTCTCATCTCCATCCTCATCCCACCTTCCAGATCTAAAACTCTACAATTCTATTATCTTACTATACCATGTACTTGCAGTTTTTGGCAATCCTTAATACTTATCACTCCAACAATATTAAATATAATCTGTTCTTTACATATTCATTAATGCAATTACTGCAATTACTGACTTGCAAATTAATTTTTCTCTTTTTTCCTTCATTTTCCCAGGAAAACAAATCACAATGGAAAGAACTGCAATACAGAAAATGGTTCTGCTAGAAAAAAGATATTTCTTTTCAACCCCCTTGCAAACATAAAAAAATTTAAAAACTTTCTTCCTAAAAAAGAGTAAAAAAAGCCCAGGAAATGAACTACATATTTTTAAAGTACCATTCAGAAATAAACTATAAAGTATATACTGTCTTGTGAGATGCAAATAACTCAACAGAGCAGCTTTGTACAAATATCCATAGCTAATTCTACAAAGTCGACTCCATTTCTCTTCCATAAAATGTAGATAGCATCCATCTGTTTAATTACTGTACAGACTGTAAAGCACTGCACCTGCAGTTACCAAACTGTAAAACAAGACATCTCAGAGCCCCCTAGATACCACAGCAAATTCACAGACATTGGGGGATATTTTAAGTTCTCAAGGAAAATACAGCTATTCTCAAGATCTGTCAGACACCAGGAAAGCTTACCAGCTCAAGGTAGTTCCATTTGAACATGAGATCATTGTTCTACCTTCTTTTTGAAGGTAATATATCTTTGAGAAGCTAGGTTTTGGGGCAGCTGATGTGATAAAAAGTACTAGATGGAAATCAATGGAAAACAGGAAACATAGGTGGCAGTGTTCAATCTGATTCCAAGACTTAAGAACTTTGCATATGCCCAACAGGCACACACATCAGATCAGTAAGCATATGTCATTATTTAAGCATAAAAAGGGAATGTTTTTATTTGATTGAACATATAATTCTTAAACCATAAATACTTATTAGGCTACTTGTATCTAACTAAAACAGAACTGTTATGTATTCTATTTTGGCTCTATGAAAAAATGATGAGACACTAAGGACACCATGAACAGAACATCTGGGAATGTCTCACTGTACATTTATAAGGGATTCTCATAGATGTAAGTTGCACAATTGTACAACATCTTTACTCTTTCTTCACTGCAGACAAGGCAAAGAAAATAAGCCATCAAGACTGAAAACATGTCAAAAATGAGTAGGATGGTGACAGGAGGCTCATCATCACATTTTGCTCTGAAAAGCAGGAGGCAAAACTAAAGACTGACTATAATAATTAAAGAAAAAATTCCCAAATGTTGCCTATTTCATGGTTTATTTAAAGACAAGGTCAAATTCAGCCTTAAAACTTTGATTATCTAACAATGGTTTTCCAATACACTTTAGCAGATGAGCCCTCCTTTCAAGCCAAATCTCCCCTAAATTCTAAGTTACAAAATACAGAAAAAGCAAAGTTCTGTTTGTAGTTGAGGAGGAACATAAGACCACGGTCTGGCTTATCTCCCTCCACACCTGTAACTGCATTCACAGGGGCCTCTAGCACTTCAACAACTCAGTAGGGAAAGGACTATGGGTGCTCCAGACCTTCAATTAGAGCAGCTCAACTTTACAAAACATCTCACTTGAATACTGGTCTGGGGCTGGGTGCAGTGGATCACGCCTGTAATCCCAGCACTTTGGGAGGCTGAGGCACATAGATCACTCGGGGTCAGGAGTTCAAGACCAGACTGGCCAACATGGCAAAACCCCATCCCTACTAAAAACACAAAAATTAGCCAGGCGTTGGTAGTGCGTGCCTGTGATCCCAGCTACCCTGGAGGCTGAGGCACAAGAATCGCTTGAATCCAGGAGGCAGACGCTGTAGTGAGCCAAGATCTTCCCCACTGCACTCCAGCCTGGGCAACAGAGCGAGACTCTGTCTCAAAAAAAAAAAAAAAAAAAAAAATACTGGTCTGGGCTGCTTCACAGACTAAAAGCTAGGACAATGCATTTCAAACTTTTTTTTTGTTTATTGCAACACAACCCAGTACATAAATACACTCAGGAAAAAAACGTTTCATTAAACAATATCCTTCTTGTGTGTAATTCATTCTGAGGTTTTCTACTTTAATTAAAACCTGATTTACAAACTCTAACCTAAGAAATTATTTCAATGACTTCTCAAAATACCTGAAATTAATTAAAATAAAATGAAATTCCACTTATACATAAAACCCCATCAGATAAATCAAAAAATACATCAGGAGACTCAAATAGTCCAAAAGAGGTGCACAAACTGAGAATCACAACAGGTTACGTAAAATTAAACATTAATACAGAAAAACACAAAAGAATTTTTTTTTAATTTTTAGTGCTGTCACAATGAAATGTACAGAGATTTGTATATGTAAAACTAAAATAGGTTAGCCAGGCATGGTGGAGCACACCTGTAGTCCCAACTACTCAGGAGGCTGAGACAGGAGGATCATTTCAGCCCAGGAGTTCAAGGCTGCAGAGAGTTCTGATCTCGCCACCTCACACCCTGTAGTCCCAGCTACTCAGAAGGCTCAGGTGGGAGGATCGCTTGAGCCCAGATGGTCAAAGCTGCAGTGAGCTGTGATCATGCCACTGTACTCCAGCCTGGGCTACAGAGTGAGATCCTGTCTCAAAATGAATGAGTGAATGAATGAAAAGATAGAGCTTAAAAATTGAACATCTTTTTCCAGTAATATATATATTAATACTGTATATCCTGAAAGGCCCAATAAATCCAGCAGAAAACTGTTATCACATTGCTGAGCTCAAAAAAGTAAGGAAAATCTACAAGAACCTACCCACACCCAACCTTCATTTCCACACTCACCATCTGTCTCTTATCTGCACAAAAAAAGGGTAAATTGAAACCTGAACAGTTAGTACGCACTTGGAGATGCAAAAGGGCAAATGTGCATATCAGCATTTGCCCTTTTGCCAATTGAGCTTGGACTCTAGAAAGTTCCCAGGTAGATGACAAATCCTATTTCTCAGTAGAAGCAAATGCAAATCTTCTGTGGAGTTAAAAAAATTCCTCAATTTAGGCACCCAAATTTTCCACATACCAAGCTCAACAAAACATGAGTCCTTCCCAAGGACCAACAAATACATAAGAAAACCAAACACCAAGAGTGATTCACGCCCCAATGAATTCAGATATTGAAATTTCATTGCCAAAATATAAAATATGAATGTTTAAACTTTTAAAAATGAAATCACAAAACCAGCAAAGCAACAAGAGGCTGCTGAAAATAACAAGAGACTGAGCAGTAACAAATACTTTAATGAAAAGTAATTGTTGATTTCAAAACCTCAATGGACAGGTTAAGCAGATTAAACACGACTAGAGTTTTATAAAAATTAGTAACTGAAGAAACTACCCAAAATGCAGGGCCAAGAGACAAACAGATGAAAAATTTTAAATGAAATTAGGAGATGCTAGAGGACAAAAAGACAATTTTGAAATCTTAGTAAAAGAAAATAAAGAAAAAGAAACTCTAAACATGAAAGCAAAATATAAATACATAATAGCATGTACAATTTGGGGGATAAAAGGGAGAATAAAATGCTAGGCAACATCAACATGGAAGTTGGAAGGGGAGTGTTAACCAGATTGGTAAAAGGGCCTTTGTGTCACTTTTGCAAAGGGCTAAGGAATTCAGTATAGAAGGCAAAATTTCAAGTGTTAAAAAAAATTTTTTTTAAAGGAATAGCCTGGCCAACATGGTGAAACCCCATCTCTACTAATACAAAAATTAGCTGGGTGTGGTAGCACACGCCTGTATTCCCAGCTACTCAGGAGGCTGAGGCAGGAGAATCACTTGAAACCAGGAGGCGGAAGTTGCAGTGAGCCAAGATCACACCACTGCACTCCAGCCTGGCAAGAGACCTAGACTCTGTCTCAACAACAACAACAACAAAGAAAAAAAGGGAAGAAATAGATCATAAACTGTAATGTCCCTAACAGAAAGAAAAAAGAAATGGATCGTGGAAAAATGAAAGCAACTAAACTTTTTTTTCTTTTTATTTTATTTTATTTTATTTTGCACACAAAACAATAAACATTTTCTAAAAGTACATACGAACAAAAAGATGCATATCAAACATATTAGGAAGGTTGCACATGGGAAGACGGGGAATAGAAATGGGGGGTGGGAATTAAAGAAAATAAATGAGAGGGGGACTTTGTATGGATCAATGATAATAACTCAATCCTCCATTTGACAAAGAAGAAGGAGAAGGAAGAGGAAGAAAAAGAAAGTGGGATAAAGGATCAGAAAGGGAGGAAAATAGAAAAAATTAGAGTATGACTCCAGGGTAGACCTGCTTTGTTGTCGCTTGGTTCATTGGTTGGTTTGACAGTTGTATTTCTCATATGTTTCGCCATGTTGGCCAGACTGGTCTCGAGCTCCTAGCCTCAAGTGATCAACCTGCCTCAGCCTCCCAGAGTACTGGGACTACAGGCATGAGCCACCACATCCAGCCCCCACATTGCTTCTGGCCTCTGTGGTAGACCTCCCAGACTGGGCAGCCGGGCAGAGGTACTCCCCACATCCCAGACAGGGCGGCCAGGCAGAGGTGCTCCTCACTTCCCAGACGGGGCAGCCAGGCAGAGACGCTCCTCACTTCCTAGACGGGGTGGCGGCTGGGCAGAGGGGCTCCTCACTTCCCGGACGGGGCGGCTGGGCAGAGGCGCTCCTCACATCCCAGACGATGGGTGGCCAGGCAGAGGCGCTCCTCACTTCCCAGATGGGGCGGCCGGGCAGAGGTACTCCTCATATCCCAGAAGGGGCGGCCAGGCAGAGGCGCTCCTCACCTCCCAGACAGGGCGGCCGGGCAGAGGCGCTCCTCACTTCCCAGACGGGGCGGCCGCGCAGAGGCACTCCTCACCTCCCAGACGGGGCGGCCGGGCAGAGGCGCTCCTCACCTCCCAGACGGGGCGGCCGGGCAGAGGCGCTCCTCACCTCCCAGACGGGGCGGCCGCGCAGAGGCGCTCCTCACCTCCCAGACGCTCATTCCAGGCCGGCCGGCAGAGGGCCCTCACCTCCAGAAGGGGCCCGGCAGGGCCTCACATCCCAGACGGGCCGGCCGAGGCGCTCCTCACTTCCCAGACGGGACGGCCGGGCAGAGGCGCTCCTCACTTCTTCCCAGATGGGGCGGCTGGGCAGAGGCGCTCCTCACTTCTTCCCAGACAGGGCGGCCGGGCAGAGGCGCTCCTCACTTCCCAGACGGGGCAGCCGGGCAGAGGCGCTCCTCACTTCTTCCCAGACGGGGCAGCCAGGCAGAGGCGCTCCTCACTTCTTCCCAGACGGGGCGGCCGGGCAGAGGCGCTCCTCACGTCCCAGATGGGGTGGCGGCCGGGCAGAGTCGCTCCTCACATCCCAGATGATGGGCGGCCGGGCAGAGTTGCTCCTCACATCCCAGATGATGGGTGGCTGGGCAGAGGCGCTCCTCACATCCCAGACAATGGGCGGCCAAGCAGAGACGTTCCTCACTTCCTAGATGGGGTGGCGGCTGGGCAGAGGCGCTCACCTCCCAGACGGGGCGGCCGGGCAGAGGAGCTCCTCATAACCCAGACGATGGGCAGTCAGGCAGAGATGCTTCCCACCTCCCAGACGGGGTGGCGGCCGGGCAGAGGCTGCAATCCCAGCACCCTGGGAGGCCAAGGCAGGCGGCTGGGAGGCGGAGGCTGCAGCGAGCCAAGACCACGCCACCGCACTCCAGCCCGGGCAACACCGAGCAGCGAATGAGCAAGCCTCCGTCTGCAGTCCCAGCACCTTGGGAGGCTGAGGCGGGCAGAGCACTGGAGGTCAGGAGTTGGGAGACCAGGCTGGCAGACATGGCGAAACCGCGCCTCCAGCCAAAGGAGAAAAACCAGAGAGGGGCGGTGGTGCACGGCGGCAATTGCAGGCAGCCCGCAGGCCAGAGAAGGAGAATCACGGGAGCCGGATGCAGGGAGACTGCAGCGAGCCAAGTTTAGTCCAGGACGAGAGAGAGTGAGAGAGAGAGAGAGAGAAAGAAAGAGAGAGAGAAAGAGAGAGAGACAGAGAGAGAGAAAGAAGGAAAGAAGGAAAGAAAGAAAAAAAAGAAAAAAAAGAAAAGAAAGAAGGAAGGAAAGAAAGGAAACAAAGGAAAGAAAGGAAAGAAAGAAAAAAAGAAAGAAAGAAAGAAAGAAAGAAAGAAAGAAAGAAGGAAGGAAGGAAGGAAGGAAAGAAAGAAAGAAAAGAGAGAGAGAGGGAGGGAGGGAGGGAGGAAGGAAGGAAGGGGCTAAACTTTTTTTAAAAGTAAAAAAAAATGCAAGCAAAGAAAAGAGAAAAATAGGGCAAAAAGAAAATGAAATTTATAACAACCAGAAAGGTAGGTATGAAACCTGCCTTGCAAAATTGTAACAGTGAGAGAAATCTAACATAACTGACTCCATCTTGCTTCTAACCTCACAAGCTAATTGCCTTTGCTTATTCCTATACATAGGTCAGGTTAATGATGTTACTATGTTTATAGTTTAAAGCAAGGAAGATAATAGTCCCTTCCTAAGACTAATCCACCCTTCCTTGTTGAGGGACTAAAACCGACTTTGCATAACAAACTCAAGGCCACAAGCTTAGAATTATGGTAGGGGCCTCAATTCTACTAAGATATAAGCATAAACAGTAACCAGTCATTGTTCCCTAACCCCCTTTTTTATAATTACTTGCTGATCAGGAATCATGCAGCCAGTGGTCACAAGATGTATAACTTCTCCAATTGCTCTTATAGACAACATCACTACTATGAAACCTAAAACTAGTGTTTGAGATCTTTTTCAGACTTTGAATTCTGTTCTACCAACTGATGCCATGCAGGGCTGGTGACCCATACCAAGAAAATGACTCAACTGGTCCTGTAACCCTCACCCAGGAACTGATTCAGCAAACGAAAACAGTTGACATCCCTGTGATTTCATTTCCAACCGAACCAATCAGCAGAACTCATTCCCTACATCCCTGCCTGCCTGCCAAACCACCCTTAAAAACCCTAGTCTCCAAATTCTTGGCAAGGCAGATTTAAGAACTATCTCCCATTCTCCTCACTCAGCTGCCTTGCAACTAAACTCTTTCTCTGCTGCAATACCTGTTGTCTCAGTGTACTGGTTTTTTTCTGTGCAGCAGGCAAGAACCTGAATGGGCTGTAACAGGCACCTACATTCTCATCAGACCAAACAAATTTTTAAAAACAAAGAATTATAACACATATAGATGCCATCACAAAATGATTAAAAGATTCAAATTATCAGAAAAAAATTAATTTATATTAACTATTAAACAATATGAAAATAATAAAAACTGATAGACCTGGAGGGACAAACCAACATGTCCACTGGCACAGTACAAATTTTAACACATCTTTTATACTACTGATAGATCATATACTAGAAAAACTAGTAAAGACATGGAAGACCTAAACAAGGTAATTAACAAGTGCGTTTTGTTGGTCATTTATAGAACTTTGTACCCTTACACACTCCTTTCAAGCACACATATAACATTTACAAAAACTAATGACAATCTGGTACTTAACCCATGTCTCAACAAATTCAAAATAATCCAAATCTCACCCACCACATATTCCTAAAATGTAATTAAGTCAGTAAAAAAAAAAAAGGTCATTTCCATATGTCAGGAAATGTAAAAACACACAAATAATTATAATTGAATAGTAAAGAAAATAATACATACAAAACTTGTAGGAATTAGGAAAAGTGGTATAGAAACGGAAATTTATAGCCTTAAATGTTTATACTGAAAAGAAGTTTAATACAAATAAGCTAAGCATGAAACTTAAGCCAGGAAAAGAAATGAAGAATAAAATGAGAATGAAATCAAAGAACAGAGAAAGAAGATAAAAAAGCGGAAATTAGTTAATTAAATAAGAGAATGCATCTAAGTAGCCCAAAATTAGCAAGTCTCTGGTGAAGTTGATCAAGGATAGAAAAAAAAGATTAACATTAGGGAAAAAAAAAAATGAGATGTTAAATACAGAGATTAAAAGAAATACTGAAAGAATGATAGATAAAGAATAGTTCAAACCAGAGACTGGCAAACTTTTTCTTAAAAGACCAGACAGTAAATGTTTTTGGCTTGGGGCTCATACCTTCTGTCATAACTACTCATCTCTGCATTTATAGCACTAAAGCAACCAGACAATATGATTAGGTGTGGCTATATTCCAGCAAGATTTTATTTAGAAAAAGAGGCAGGCAGCCTGTGACAGGCCATAGTTTGCTGAGTCCTGCTTTACACCAATAAATTTGCTATTTTAGATGATATTTCCTAGAAAAAAATGTAATTAACAAAAAATTATTCAAGAAGAAATTTAAAACCTGAATAGAGCAGTAATCATCAAAGAAACTAAGTTAAAATCTTCCCAAAAAGAAACACCAGGCTTGATGAGCTGTTCCAAATTTTGGAAGAACAGAACTGTCTCCATCTTATACAAACAATTCCAGAACACAGAAACAAAGAGAATACTTTCCACCTTCTCCTCTTTTTTTTGAGGCAGGGTCTTGCTCTGTCACCCAGGATGGAGCACAGTGGCACAATACTGGCTCACTGCAACCTCTGCCTCCCAGGCTCAAGCAATCATCCCACCTCAGCCTCCAGAGTAGCTGGGATTGCTACAGGAACACACCACCACGCCCAGCCAATTTCTTTATTTTTTGTAGGGACGAAATTTTGCCATATTGCCCAGGCTGCTCTCAAACTCCTGGGCTCAAGTGATCTGCCTGCCTTGGCCTCCCAGAGTGCTGGGATTACAGGAATGAGCCACCGCACCCAGCCATTCCATCTCTTTCAATGAAACAAGTGTAAGTTTGACATGAAAACTTACAAACATACATACGCAGATTAGCCAGATAACTTCAGCAATGTATTTAAAAAGACAACTGTACCACAGCGCTAATAGAATTTTCCACAATAATGGAAATGTTCTGTAATTTCTGTTTTTCCAATATTATAGCCATAACCACAATTAACACTTGAAATGTGGCTAGTGGTTACTATGTTGGCCAGTGTAGCTATATCCCAACCAAGCTTGGTTTATTCTAGTAATGCAAGGTTGGTTTATTATCAGAAAAATTTATTATTCACCACATCACCAGATAGAAAGAAAAAAACTATGTCAACAAATGTAGAAATCAGTACCCATTTGTTAAAAATAACAAAAGAAAAGTTTTACCTGACAAAGGTTATCTATCCAAAACTAACAACATCATTCTTCATGTTGAAACACATCAAGCATTTCCTCTAAAGCTAGAAACAATCAGAATCCCGTCATCACTACCACTTTTTTTTTTTTTTTTTTTGAGACGGAGTCTCGCTCTGTCACCCAGGCTGGAGTGCAGTGGCACGATGTCGGCTCACTGCAAGCTCCGCCTCCTGGGTTCACGCCATTCTCCCGCCTCAGCCTCCCAAGTAGCTGGGACTACAGGCACGCGCCACCACACCCGGCTAATTTTTTCTATTTTTAGTAGAGATGGGGTTTCACCATTTACAGGATGGTCTCGATCTCCTGACCTCGTGATCCGCCCACCTCGGCCTCCCAAAGTGCTGGGATTACAGGCGTGAGCCACCGTGCTATCACTACCACATTTTAACAGTTACCAAAGGACCCTGGCCAGCACACTAAGAAAAGAAAAAGAAATCAACAACATAAGGACTGGAAAGAAACTACGGTCTCATTACTTGCAGGTGATAGTACTGTCTATACAGAAACTCAAAAAATTAGTATTGCGAACATTGAAACTTAGCAAGGTGGACCAAAAAAATCTGTTTCATTTCCATATACCAGCCAAAGCAGCTAAAATTGTAATTTTAAGCCAAAAAGTTTATTATAAAATACATTTTAAAAACCTAACCAGGGCCGGGTGCATTGGCTCATGACTGTAATCCCAGCACTTTGGGAGGCCGAGGCGGGTAGATCACCTGAGGTCAGAAGTTTGAAACAAGCCTGGCCAACATAGTGAAACCCTGTCTCTACTAAAAATACAAAAATTAGCTGGGCGTGGTTGTGGGCCCCTGTAATCCCAGCTACTAGGGAGGATGACACAGAAGAATCACTTGAACCCAGGAGGCAAAGGCTGTAGTGAGCCAAGACCGCACCATTGCACTCCAGCCTAGACGACAAGAGCAAAACTCCATCTCAAATAAAATAAAATAAAACAAAATGTTTAACCAAAGATGTCTCAGACCTATGTGGAGAAAATTACTACATTTTGGGGGCCACGTAATGTTTCCGTCAACAACAAACCATATATAATGGTGGTCTCATAAGATTATAATAGAGCTGGAAAATTCCTATCATCTTGTGACATCATAAACCATGATATCATACTTTATTTTTTGAAGTAAATTTAACATAGCCTAATTGTACAGTGTTTATAAAATTTACGTTAGTGTACAGTAATGTCCTAGGCCTTCACATTCACTCACCACTCACTCACTGAATCACCCAGAGAAATTTCTAGTCCTGCAAGTTCCATTCATGGTAAGTGCTCTACATTTTTTATCCATCATATTTTTACTGTACCTTTTGTATGTTTAGATATGCAAATACCATTGTGTTACAATTGCCTATGATATTCAGAACAGTAACATGCTGTAAAGATTTGTGGCCTAGGAGCAACAGGCTACACCGTGTAGCCTATGTACACCCTACCATGTTCACATAGTGAAGAAATTGCCTAACAAAGCATTTCTCAGAATGTACCCCTGTTGTTAAGTGACATGTAACTCTATGTCTCTATCATAAAGATGCTCAATATCATAAAGATGTCAACTCTCCCCCAACAGGGTACCTCAAAGACCTTAGCACCAAATTTTTAAATCATTTGGACATGCAAAGAACCAAACAGCTTCTGAAATACAGGGTAGGGGGATCTGCCCTGCCAGACAGTGAGACTTGTATAAAGCTGTAATAATTAAGAAAGTGTGGTATGACGGTGAAGATAGACAATTAGGCTGCAAAACAGAATTGAGTCCAGAAACAGACTCACATGTATATGGAAACTTGATTATGAGACTTCGTTCTGCACATCACTGCAGAAAAGATGGACTCTAAAAAATGAGGTTGTGACAACTATCCATATGGCAAAAAGTAAGTATCAATCCCTGTTCCACTACTGGTGGGGAAAAAAGAGAAAAAGCAACCCCAGTGGACTGAGATGAAAGACAAAGCTTTAAAGCAGGAGACTATTTTAATTACCCAAGTTTGAAGAGATGCCTTCTTAAACAAAAGTAAATATAAATAAATACATGAATGCCCATATAAACCATAAAATATCTTACTACATTAAGACTATCTGTTTTTCACAAGACACCAAAAAAGTAAAATTATTAACCTCAACAAGGGAGAAACGAGGGAGAAGGTACATGAGGGATATGCTCCAAGACCACCAGTGGATGTCCAAAACATATAGTACTGAACCCTGTATATACATTTTTTTTCTATACAGTAATGGGCCAGTAGTATTACACTGGACGGGCAACTAGACAAAGGAATAATTCACATCCTGGACAGGATGGAGCAGAATAGCACGTGATTTCATCATACCACTCAGAACAGTGGGCACCTTAAAACAGCAATTGTTTAATTATAACAATTTTCCACTTAGTATTTTCAGACCATGGTTGACCACTGGTAACTGAAATCATTGAAAGCAAAACCTCGGGTAGGACTATTGTATCTGCAACTCACAAAACTGATTTTTTTTTTAAAGTTAGTGAATTCAAGTTAGTAGAATGTGTCCCCTCCAAAATTCTGGTGTTGAAACTTAACAACCAATGTTATAGGAGTATTGAGAGGCTGGGGCCTGAGTGCTTAGGCCACGAGGGTTCCTCCCTTATGAACAGGATTAGGCCCTTAAAAAAGCAGCTCCTGGCAGCCAGCATTTGGCTATCTGGCCCTTCCACCTTCCTTCCACCATATGAGAACACAGCATTATTCACCTCTGGAGGATGCAGCCCTTACCAGACTACACAACCTGCTAGTGCCTTCATCTTGGATTTCCCAGCCTCCAGAACTGTGAGAAATAAATTTCTGCTCTTTATAAAAAATTACCTGGCCTTAAGTATTTTGTTATAGCAGCACCAAAGGACTAAGTTAGTAACCAGAATATATAAAGAACATACATAATGATGAAAAACACAACCCAACAGTAAGAATAGCAAGCACACTGCAAAAGAAGAAATATCCAATGAACACTTGACATGTTGTACCCCTCTCATTTGCAATGAGAGAAATACAAATTAGGACCACGCTGAGGATTTTACACCCACTGAATTAGCAAAAATTTAAACAGGTAATGCCATTATTAAGCCAGATAACAGCAAGGGAAACAGAAATGCCACAGCTGGTTTAAACTACTCTTATTTAACCCTTAGGGTTCACAGGGACCAGCCTCCTCTGAACCAAATGGGCCCTGAATACCTGTAAAAAATCTTGAGTTAAATTTGCAAGAAACAAGTGGGAGAATAGCTACTGAATAAAAACAGCATTTGCCACAGTGCTCTCTTCCTTTCCAATATTTACATATCTTATTTATGTCATATTTTTCTGTTCCCAAGATATCCAAAACAATATGTCTATGTTGTAGATATGTATGTGGCTGCCTCTCCCACAATCATGACACCTCTCTCTCTGATAATGTAACTACAATAAAATTTAGGGAAGTACTAACAAGCAACTCTGTAAGTAGGTGCTAACTGGTGGCCAAGACAGGATAATTTCATCACCCTAGATTATATTAAATGGCTTAGGATAAAACAGATTTAAGTTGACTGGGATATGGCAATTCTTCTAGCCAGAGGTTATTTATTCAGAGGTGGTCTGACCATAGCTCAGAAATTTGTTTTGGATGAGACACATAATATGGACATGATTTCACTGTCTCACTACTGGGAGAGCTCTCTTTTGCATATGAGTTCTCTATGCAAAGACTGTCAACGTCAGAGAAACTATTAAGAGATGAATTACATTAATAGGTAAAAGAAGAAAATGCATAGGATCATCTAAATTAAACTGTTTATTATTCCTGACTTTAATCCCTTAGAGAAAATCAGGAAGAGAAGGAAAATTCTTTACTATGATAAATAGTACTTTTCAGAAATAAACAGTAAACTTACAAACACTAGGGCATTTCCACTAGGACAACTGAAAAATGAGAGTGCTTGCAATATGTTAGGATTCTTGAATTGTTAAGGAACAAAATTCTGCAGTTCAACTACCTTAAACAAATTTTTTTTTAAAAGGCTATATTGTCTCGGGTAAATAAATAATCCCAAGGTAGAGAAGGCTTCAGCACAGTTCCAACAATGTTCTTGGCCCCATTTCTGTCCAATTCCCTTGGATAAGATATCAGACAATGGCAACTCGGGCTACATTTTCTTGTATTTATATGCAGACGTAGGCATAATAGCAAAACACTGAAAATACCTACATGTCCTTCAATAGAAAAGTTACATATTTCTTGGTAACATCATAAAATGATGACGCATTTTAGGTGCTGGCTCAAAGTCCAAAATGCATCACTAAATTGAAAAGGCAAAATAGTATCCATAGTATGGTCCCATTTGTGTTTTTAAAGTATAAAAAAATTTTAAAGAGACGGGAGGGGCCAGGCGCAGTGGCTCACTCCTGTAATCCCAGCACTTTGGGAGGCCAAGGCAGGTGGATCACCTGAGGTCAGGAGTTCAAGACCAGCCTGGCCAACATAGTGAAACCCTGTCTCTACTAAAAATTCAAAAAATTAGCTGGGTGTGGTGGCAGGCGCCTGTAATCCCAGCTACTAGGGAGGCTGGGGCAGGAGAATCGCTTGAACCCAGGAGGCAGAGTTTGCAGTGAGCCAAGATCGCGCCATTGCACTCCAGCCTGGGCACCAAGAGCAAAATTCCACCTCAAAAAAAAAGAGAGAAAGAAAGGAGGAAAAATATCACTTCTAGCTTAGCATCTTGATGTATTTCCAGAACCCAACATATAGCTATATTTCATAGTATCAAGAAAGTCTTTGACTTTAGGCAAGAATTTAGACACTATATTTCAATATCCTGAAAACAAAAATCTACTCTGGATTGATGAATTATTGCACTAATTACATAATAAAGATTAAAACTAAAATTCACAGAGCACCTATTGCCAGGGACTATATAAGTTATTTACATGTACTTTCTATGATTTATATTTCCAGCAACCATGAGATATTTGATATCCATGCTTATTAAGAGAAGCAACATGTCCAGAGCTCACATGGTCAAAACACTTGTATTTGATACAGCTGGAATTTAATTCCAGATAGAATTCCAAAATTCACACACTCTTCACTAAACCATGATGACTAGAAGTTCAATGAGTGTCTTTAAAGGGTACAGACTTTCTCATCACGCTCATTATAAAAACGTCACAACTAAAAATTATAGAAAAAGCAAAATATAATAAAGTACAATCAATCCCAGTAGGAGCCATCTATTCTTGATGATTCAGCACACATGCTTTATATAATAAATTATGGTAGCACATTTCACTTTTGTATACCAGGAATCTTCCTAATCACTCTATCAAAATTCTGATTCCCACAAATCTCCATTCGGCTTTGGATAATATAATTTTGCAACTGATGAAAAACTATCTGATGAGTAACTGAAAATAATGTATAGGAATTTAATGACAAAAGTACCAGGAGTATCCCTGCTTATTCTACTATACGCAACAAGGTAGACAAACCTCATAAACATGATGTTGAACAAAATAAGTCAGATACAACAAACTATATATAGATATGAGTCAATTTATATCAAATTATAAAATAGACAAAATATGCTATCACAAAATCAGGATAGTGGCTACTCTTGGGGTAATAATAATTGAAAGGGGGCACAATGGAGGTGGTTCTGTGGTGTTGGTGATGTTCTGTCTCTTGATCTGAATGCTGGTTACATAAGCATGTAAAAATTCACAAACCTGAATGGTATTGCCTAGGTTTTCTTGTAGGATTTTAATGGTCAGGACATAGGCGTGGGCAAGGACTTCATGTCTAAAACACGAAAAGCAATGGCAACAAAAGCAAAAATCGACAAATGGGATCTCATTAAACTAAAGAGCTTCTGCACAGCAAAAGAAACTATCATCAGAATGAACAGGCAACCTACAGAATGGGAGAAAATTTTTGCAACCTACTCATCTGACAAAGGGCTAATATCCAGAATCTACAATGAACTCAAACAAATTTACAAGAAAAAAACAAACAACCCCATCAAAAAGTGGGCAGAGGACATGAACAGACACTTCTCAAAAGAAGACATTTATGCAGCCAAAAAACACATGAAGAAATGCTCATCATCACTGGCCATCAGAGAAATGCAAATCAAAACCACAGTGAGATACCATCTCACACCAGTTAGAATGACCATCATTAAAAAATCAGGAAACAATAGGTGCTGGAGAGGATGTGGAGAAATAGGAACACTTTTACACTGTTGGTGGGACTGTAAACTAGTTCAACCATTGTGGAAGTCAGTGTGGCGATTCCTCAGGGATCTCGAACTAGAAATACCATTTGACCCAGCCATCCCATTACTGGGTATATACCCAAAGGACTATAAATCATGCTGCTATAAAGACACATGCACACGTATGTTTATTGCAGCACTATTCACAATAGCAAAGAGTTGGAACCAACCCAAATGTCCAACAACGATAGACTGGATTAAGAAAATGTGGCACATATACACCATGGAATACTATGCAGCCATAAAAAATGATGAGTTCGTGTCCTTTGTAGGGACATGGATGAAACTGGAAAACATCATTCTCAGTAAACTATCGCAAGGACAAAAAACCAAACACCGCATGTTCTCACTCATAGGTGGGAATTGAACAATGAGAACTCATGGACACAGGAAGGGGAACATCACACTCCGGGGACTGTTGTGGGGTGGGGGGAGGGGGGAGGGACAGCATTAGGAGATACACCTAATGCTAAATGACGAGTTAATGGGTGCAGGAAATCAACATGGCACATGGATACATATGTAACAAACCTGCACATCGTGCACATGTACCCTAAAACCCTAAAGTATAAT